>NW_026623235.1:6714458-6764424 GCF_030028575.1 Malurus melanocephalus
TCCTTCCCTCCCTCCCTCCTTCCTTCCCTTGAGTTTTAAAGGCACAATCTGCCACCAAACTGCCTTTCTTTTATTACTCCTCTTCTGAGACTTCCAGCTCCTGTATCTCATCAGTGAGCTCTGTTCCCTGGTGACAGTTGAGTGTCACTTGTCTGGGTTGCCTCCCCCAGTGTCACCAGAACCCGGTGTCTTCAGCCTTCTTGTCTGTGGCAATGTCTGTGCCTCATGCAAAGCTTGGCTGGCATCACAGCCATGAGCCTGTGTGAGCTGGTTTCACTCTTGTTCCAGTAGGAAGAGCAAAGATTCTCATGTAGAGGTGTTACAGCAGGAATTAGCTCCTCCCTAGATACCTTGTCCCTTCTGCCCCACACTGTCCCATCTTACAGGGAGTAAAAGTGGCTGATGAATAAACCCTAAATTCATTGACTGCATCTGTGGGTCTAACCATGCATCACCCAGCATGTTCAAAGCTCCAAAGATTACTCAGATTGAATATCTGTTAGATAGCACCTGTGCATTGAAATACGGGTGTGGGAAACAAGCAGTAAGGAAGRAAGATCTGGTTCATACCCAAGTTTTGCTCCAATACGACGATGAGAGGGGGGCAGTGTGTACATCCAGGTTTTAAAGTCTCCCCAAGCTCCTATCAAGTCCTTTTTCATTGTCTTCTAATAGTTCGTCATTCAGTTTGATTTCCTTATGTGCATCAATCAAAGTTTTTTAAAGGATTGTAACCAAAGCAGCTCTGCATCAGCATTCATAGGGCCATCTGTGCAAATGGAGCAGTTCCCACCTGTCCTCTGCTTCCTCAGGCAGCAGAAGTGCTTTTCCCCATGAGCTTCAGCATCAATATGCTGCTGTAAAAGGAACTTAGGATAGCACRTTGCAATAATTAACACCAGTGTTTCAACTGACTGTGCACTGGGTCTGYCCCACTGTTCTCCACAGGTGGATGAAGGGAAAGAAACACATAAGTTTCTTTGTAATAAACACCTGTGTATCTAACACAACTGCAAGCCCAGGTACTGCTAGCAGCAATTGGCATTTTTGAGTTCAAAATTTTGTTTTGTCACCTGCATATTAAATAATGCCTCAACGTAGATTGAAGGTGGCTAACATTAGAGGCCCACAGCTCAAGCCTTCTGGCTGGACCAATACAACGTTTTCTTGTGACATATATAGGGAATGCCCACCCCAAAAGYCATCATAACCTTGACTCTGTCTAAGCAATTCCTGCAAGGTGAGGAACAGATTCACAATCCGCCACAAAAATGTGGGTACCCAGGGAAGGTGACAYACACTGTGTTGTGTCCCTGAGAACAGCCTGTCACCAGAAATTCTGGGCTTTGATTTACTGGCACAAATATGGACTTGGTGCTCTGAMAGCAAACAAAGTACTTTGTGAGGCACATGACACACCAAAACCTGCTGTTTCTGCTAGCTTGGATGATGTTACGTAGAGCTGAACCACTTGGCCTTCCTTTAGCATTCTCCCTTCTGTTACTGCTACCACTTAAGAGAAGATGCTGCCTGCTGGGTCTGAGACTGATTTATGCTCTCACAGAAGAGAGGGTACTGCAGTGCACAGAGGAAAAGCTACAAAATGCAGTCTGAAAGTAAAGGTTGATTTTGATTAACATTAACATCCTTGTCCTGAGTGTTATTAGAGACAAATGTGTCCATCTTCCTAGCAGGACAGAACACATAGGCATAGGACACTGCTCAAGAGCTCAGCAGTTTGGCTTTATTTAGATGAATACCTCCCACTGAAACCAGTGGGAATAAGTTTTATAAAAATCACTGAAGATCAGGGCCATTGAGGCAAAGCAATCTTAAAAAATAATCCAGTGAATCTTTAAAACCATTTTCTATTAGAGTTAAGCTGTAACTAATGCTCCATTACAATTGCATACTGCAGTCCTTGGAGACTTCTTAAGTATCCACTTCAGGCAAGAGCTGCTTTATTCCAGTATGCAGTGAGTATTTGGGCAGTCCTTGCCTTTGTCCCTGGAATCTCGAGTGAGTCTTACTGTCTCTGTTCCCTCCTACAAAGTGGAAAAAAGTGCCATAGAATAAGGCACTTGGGAGTGCTCAGACACTGTGATGATTATGACAATGAGGAAAGGACATTTTAAGCATCTGGATAAATCAGAGCTGGATGCTAAAGGAGGGCAAGCTTGACATTTGAGCCAGGTGATTTTTGCAAAGCAGCTCTTTCCCTTTACCACTCCTCCAGGCTGAAACTTTAGTTCAGTAATTTTTGTTGCCTCCTATTGACATTCTTTCCAAGTTTAGTGCCCTGTTTCTCAGGAAATAAATTAGACTGTGGTATAAAAATTTTAACTCAAGGCCACTCAATGTATTGACAGATTTCTTTATGCTGGGTACAAATTAACACCTCTTTCCAAAACACCTTGTATTTCCAGTTACTGCTGGGAACTCCTGTTCAGTTTATTAATTTCTGAGATTCAAGCCAGGTTGGGGGCAGAGACAGTGAGAGGGAGCATATAGATTTTTTAYTGAACTCCCTTGTCTTTTAATCTGGGATGTCTGCTTACAACATTAGCTATTCTGTGCAGAACTGGGAGAAATATTCTCCCAGGTCTGATCATACTTGCAGACATATTAAGAATGGTCAAGTTGCACACCCCCGAGCACAACTCSCTGACTGTTGAGTTGACTCCCACCTCTTCCAGTGTACAGCCTGATGTGGGAGCYTCATGCCTTGAGCAGAAAGACCATTTCAAACTTTGTGTATGTACCATGTGCTTGAATTCTGCCCCTCTCCCACTGCTAMACTGGAATTCTGCTTGACCATCTCTCCTAGACAATGCCTCTGTTCTCCTGCTCCTTGCCTGATCTCATCTGGTATCTGCCTGAGGTTTTCAAAACATGGGCTCAGAGAACCAAGMTGAAGGTTTCATGCTGTCTCTGCTTGTGCACCAAAGTCTTTTCTGAAGCGTGCTTCTGTATAAAAACAGGAATTCAAAACAAGAGTTGTGAGCCATGTTCCAGCCTGCAAGCCTGGGCCTGCTGATACAGGCTGCGATTTGGCTAGGAGCGCTCATCAATCAGGCTTCAGGAGTGGACAGAAAGCATTTACAGCCAGCAGTCTGAGCCACAAAATCTAAAACTCAGCAAGAGCTGCTTATAAATAGTATGAAACAAAGTAGTGAAAATTAATCTTGTGTATCTGCAGGGGTTTTTAGGTTAGATWTTTTTTTCAAGATGGAAAACAAAGGTCTATTTCTGCAGCAGTCATGAGGGTTTTACGCTTTGAATTATCAAAGTGATTTCAGAAGAAAAAAAGATGAAAGGTTAGAAAGGAAAAAAAAAAAAAAGAAAAACCTGAAAAAACCCCAGTCCTGCCTTTTCTTTCTCCTTACTATGGCCTCGGTTCAATCATGGCAGCACAAAGAGTTGATGTGACATTTGGCACAACCAAGGTGATGAGAAATTATAAAGAATCATAGAATCATAGAATCATAGAATGACTTTTGTTGGAAGGAACATTAAAGATTGTCTAGTTCCAGCTCCCCTGCAATGGGCAGGGACATTTTCCACTAGACCAGGCTGCTCAGAGCCACGTCCAGCCTGGCCTTCAACACTTCCAGGGATGGGGCAGAAACAGCTTTTCTGGGCAGTCTGTGCCACTGTCTCRCTGTCCTCACAGTAAAGAATTTATTCCCAGTATCTAATCTAAACCTACTCTCCTTCACCATAATACCATTCTCCCTTGTTCTATCCACYCCATGCCCTTGTGAAAAGTCCAGTTCTCTTGCGCTCCCTTTAGGTGCTGAAAAATGCTCTAAAGCCTCCTGGAGCTTTCTCTTTTCTATCATCTGAACAGCCCCAGCAAGGGCAGGTGGGCAGCGAGGTGGTGGTAGGTGTGTGAGCTGCATCCTAAAAATCAGTCACTGAAGCAAATTTTTMTTCTGACAGCAGCCAATCCAGTTTGGTGCTCCTGTCCCTTCCTCCTCCCTCCTCTGAAAAATCTGGTACTCCCATCTCTGTGCTGGAGGAGCCAATGAACTCTTTGTGTAGCTGCCATCCAGTCATGCCACTGGAAACCTGGAGGGAGAGCAGGACRAGGATCTGACAACAGCGCAGAGAGAGGAGCATCTTAAAACCCAGAAAAGCGAGTCAGCCCCCTGGTCATGAAAATGTTGATGGGCTGTTTGTTTCCCATGCAGCAGCAGCACTTCTTATTACCGGGAGTGACCAACTGATGAAACTGCCCTTGCTTGCATGATCAGGGARTAACATCAAGACCTGTGATCCATCCACAGGGTGTTTTACAGCCTTCCTATAGCATGTTCCAAAGAGTGAAGACAGGGACATCAGCTGTGCAGGAAACTGGCCAGATAGCAGACAGACTGGTGATAACAGTGCTCAGGAAACAGAGCTCAGCGTGGCAGCACTTCTCCAAAGAGCCTCCAGGAATCTCTGCGGGATGGGTCTTTTAGGGAGCGTTAGCAAAAGGAAGATTATGTCCCTCAAAAATAATTGGTGTTTTTTCTGATATCTTCCAAGTGAATTCCAGATACAGCTCTATGCTCTTATTAAACATGAAATAGGTGTTAATGCAAAGGAAGGAGGAAGCAGCTGTATGCACAGGTACTGTGCCAGCATTTTCTAACCTTTTGAAATCTTTTAGGCTTGATGTCTAACACTGGCAGTGTCCAGGGGAAAAAAAAAGGAAGGAGGGTGCAGAGGAAATAAGGGCTAAAATGAGTATATTGCTCTAAAAAGAAACAGCAATCAAAGAGTAAATGTGAGCATTTGAAAGAAAATAAACTTAGCTTGCAGTTCCAACCCCCTTCCTGTCCTTAGAGGATTTTGATTAGGCTGCTGCCTGACAAGCCTGAAGGAAGGACCTCAGTTGTTCATCTCAGCCTTATGGATTCGTGCCAGGTTTCTGGTCACATTTATACAGACTTGTCCCCAGCAGGATAGAAAAATATCCTATTTTTAGCAAACTCAAAGATCTAGCATATGGCCTGCAGTCTATCATCCTGAGCCCTGGATGCCACGTTGCATAAAAGGAGCAGGGTTATTTGGGATCACTGCCTGGATGGGAAGACCTCCAAGGACAATCTCAGTGGTGTCGGTGTTTCAGGAGGTGATATTCTTCCTTCTGAGTCCATGAGTCATCTTGCTTAATGTCACTAAATTCTTTCATGTGAAGCAAAAGTCATGAACCTCACTACTTTTGGTCAAGTTTCAAGTTTTACAGCATCTACAATATTTTTTCGGAAGGGTGCCTCAGCCTCCTGAGATAATGGTACATTATGGCTATCCCTCCTAAAAAGCTGTCTATGGAGTTTGTGTGTCTATGGATTTATTTTGAAAATCTGGTCACTTACTTTGTGTATTTTTGTAAATTCTTTGGCCAGACTGACTCTGAAGGATGTGAGATGTTGTAGGAAAAACAGTGATGTGGATCATAAAATGATCTGTGTTTATAAATGCTTCGACAGTATCTGCCCTTTTATCTTTGTCATTCTCTCTTTTCTTGAATTTGTTACAGAGAAAACACGGGCACTGAAAATCCATTGATTATTACCACGATAAAATTTGGACATTATCATTCAGAAGCAAGGCAAAAATGTATTTTGACCTAATTGTGCATCTGAGTGTATCTAACAGAGCACATCCATGTAGGGATTTTAGGCAATGCCTGAAGATGGCGTTGCTGGGACCTGTTCAAGCTCTCAGTAAAGGGTGATGGATGGATGGACTGAAGAGTTTAACTCTGATATAGATGCCTTCAACTTGAATGTTTTTGTCTCAGTAGACCAAGAAGTCCAAAGTTCACCAGATCACAATGGCTGGATGTGACACAAGGCCAGTAATTTCATACAATCCTTAATCCACAGTCTTTCCGGATGGTGTCTGTTTGTTCAGCATGATGTCTGTCACATGGACACAGCTGCAGTTTACTTATTTGAGACCTCCTTTAGACGTGGGTGAGATGCTGACTCATCTCAGGTCATCTTGTCCTAAAATTCACCTATTCCTAAAACAGCCATTATGTGAATTTTGGTCTGGGAGTTATCACTGATTATGAAGATAGTCTGTCATGTCTAGTTTGGGTTAATATGCCTTTTACAAAGATCTTGATGTTTTCATCAGTGAAAACAGTGAAAATTTCAGTGAAAATTACAAGATTAGATGAAATAATTTTTTTTTCCATATAAGTTTTGCAAACTCCGAGCTTGGAAGCATCTTGAGACATTGATGAGCAAAATCTTCCCAAGTTTTGCCTGATTTGGAGGGAATGATTATGATAAATTGATATTAATAAATCTTTGTTAAGAATTTCTTCTTTCCTAAGAGGAAAGCAAGTGAAGCAGAGTATATTTTTTCCTCTTTCATTTTTTATTAGGAAAAGAAATATCCCTATTTATTCCCAATAAGTGTTCTAACAAAATCTTTTCAGCTGCATACTATGATACCTCCTAACTACTGGGTGAGGTGAATTGACCCCTTAATAAAAAAAAAACATAAAAGTTCCAAGTTTCCACAATCTGCATAATGAAAGTTCTTTCACTTTATGTTTGGTTTGTCCTRTATAGAAACTCTACTTTCCTAAAAATATTGGGGGATTTTGGTTGGGTTTTYTKTTTGTTTGTTTGCTTGTTTGTTTGTTTTCATTAGAAAGATTTTTTTTTTCCATCTTTGAGGGTTCTTTGAAGTTTTATGTCTTGCGTCTTCACTTGGTTCACAGACACATGCAAACCTGTTCCATCCACAATTTTCCGGCTCACCCAAACTCACACAAATAGTTTGATTTGTTCAGTCAGTGCTTCCTACCAGGTTTATTTCCACCCATTCTGAAACATTTCTACCTCACCTGTAGCAGTACTCTCACGACAAAAACAAATAAATAAGCCRTGTCAAAATAAGCCTTATCCAGATTTTCAGTCCTTAACATGCTGAGTTAGAATTTTATGGTGATGCAGGCGCTGTTATTAGAGCAGCTGTGTCACACCTGTAACACAGATTAAGGGAAAGTCTTGAAGTGGGAAATACAGAGCTTTCTTATCCTCACTTTTAAGACAGAGCTCCAGGCTTATGCATCACCTGTGTTTACACTGATAGCGAGACACTGATCTAAAATCTGCCACCTGCATTTACAGTGTGTACTGTTTGTGCTGCAAATGCGCAGCTTCAGTTCACCCCAGAAGCTGTCCAACCCCATCTGTGCAGTTCTGCTGAGACCTGACTGTGCCTGTGTTGTGCTCAGAGCATCCTTGGAAACCCTGGGCTGTGGGCAGCTGCCATCAGCCAACACCAACCCTGCYTCTCTTGCTCCTGATTTTCTTCCCTTTTTCTCCTGGCATCTTGTGCCTATTGCACACTCTTAGAAACAAGCCCAGGAGATAGAAGACCACTTCTGCGAAGGACCAAACACAATGGCGATTATTGCAATCAAAATATGTAATGAATAAGGGAAGTGTGACTTATCATTTTGACCAGAGCGAGGACAATTCTCAAATTTGATCTGAAACAGGTAGTCCAATTGATCAATAGACATCCCTTAAGACAATCTACATTGGCTTCCAAACTTTCATTTTTTCTATCAGAGAGCCTTCACTCTCTTAACATCAGGAGTGTACAYTGAGAATTTGAAATCAGACAGATATAGAGTGTCTTAGAGATGGAGACACTCCTAAACACCTGAGTTAGCCTCAAGTGAGATGTTCCAAAATACAAAAAGAGATCCAGTCAAAGCACCTCACAGTGACCATGTATTCTCTGAGCTCTGTTGTTAAGGCCTCCCTGTAATATAGAGCATTTTCAAACTTCTGCCTTGCAAACTCAACCCTCATTCTCAGYTCCCCCAGTGCCCTGATGCTTTCTTTCAGCAACAGCAAATGCCATTTTTYCCCTTCTTTTGTCTGGGTCTTCAGCAAACTCTCATTATCCCTCCTTGCTTTTCCACAAACTTTGAAAGGCAACTGGSTGGTGAGCAGTTATTGTAGATGCCCCTCATGGGGCCCTTGGGTTCTGCCAGCTATTCCTGCACCCCTTTGATGTTGCTGAAGTCTAATTCCTCATGCAAGGGGGGTCCACTCCCAGAGCACATTGTGCATCCCAGAGAGAACAAGCTCTGATTGTGCTGCCACTCAAAGCACAGCGGAGATGCTGCTGGGGCTGATAATGGGAGATACAAAGGTGGCTGAGATCACACACTAAGGAGRGGRGGGAGAGAAAGACAGACAAACCACATTGGAGTTCAGTGCTTGAGAAGAATAGCCAGGCTCAATTGGAAGACGGTGGAACAGAAAAGGAATTTCCACAGAGGTGGTGGRAAAGAAAAGGGATGGTGTTTTATCAGTTCAGTAAAGGGCTGGGATTTTTCTTTGASCATTGACAGACCTTCTGTTTTTTGAGCTGGTTCTTTGGCTTCTAGCCCAACATTTRTGCTTCAAGGCAAGCTACTACTTGCAGGGCTTTTGAGGCAGACAGAGCATGTTAAAAATACTTGCTTTTTTAGAATTTCCAGGTTATTTAAGTGTGGGTAAAATATGAAGTATTTTTCTCTTTCTTTATACCTTTCTTTCTTCACCTTTCTTCTCTTCCCTTCCTTTCTAAGGTAACCAGTTTAAAATCAAACAACTTTTTTTTTCCTGTTTTAAAAAATGTTTCCAGCTGGGGACAGGTCTTTGAACTGAGGCAAGGCCACCAGCCATCATAGGGACAGAGTGAAATAAGGATTATGGAAAGGCTACTGGTGAGCTGAGGGATTTATATTTAGAAACAAAATGGGAAGAGAAATTTCTTAAAAATCAGGTTTTAAAGGTAATTTTAGTAGACTTTTCCTAGTTTTTTGTCAAAAATTTTCCAGGTTCTGCATCCATTACATAATATATTTTGGTTTAATTGTATGCCACTAGCCAGGTGTGCTGTGAMTTGCTGTGCTGACATTCAGGTCCGTTGAATTTATCCAACAATATGGATATGGCAGCATACATCCTATTGCACAATTAATAGGAATCTGAGCTGTAAAACTCCCCTTCACATTTAAAGCTCTGCTTCATGGAGGTGACAGGGTTTGAGATTCTCTCCTCATTAGCATTCAATGGGACTGGGAATGAGACAAGTAGTTACAATCAAGCACATTTAATGAGGGTGAGAAGAACTGAGTACAACAAACCTGTTTCACTGAAATGATAAAATTAAGCAGAGTTTTAAAGTAAGAAGATAAAGAGTTGGAGACAGCAACAACACCCAGAAAAAAAAAGTTTATTATTCTCAGTTCTTTCCTCAGTTGTTTTCAGGATTCTATAAAGATCACCCCACAAGTCTGAACACTCTAGGTCCTTGGGATAGCATCCTTAGTCTGAACACAAGCAGGGGAGATATTGATGTCAATARGCATCTCTAATAATGGTGTGTGGTACAGAGTTTAAAAGGATGGATAATCAGTTGTGTTCCAGTTCTTGGTTTACATTACATGTTGTATCCCTTTGCCTCCCTTCACAGGCTTTTCYTTGTAATATGATGGTGCCCTTGTTCTTAAGACTCACTTCAGCTCAGTGTTTGGAAATCACCTACCAYAGCTAACAGAATGGGGCAATATGAATAACAAATTCTGTAGATATGAAAGGGTATACTGAATAAATGCATGTACATTTTCTCTCTTTGCATATACTTTCTTTACACTATGTGCTTCAGACTGAGCAAATATTATAACAGAAATAATTGGATAACTTTTTCCATAAGAAGAGAAGATATTAATATATGGAATATTATTCCTTTATAATATCCWCTCACTTTTTAAACTACATTTGAATCCCACTAAGAATTTTGGCATTAAATTTTCTGGCATTTGCTAGATGACTAATCAGGTCAAAAACTCTTTATTGCACCAAACTGGTGCTGGAATGATCTCTAATACCGCGACAAAAGTGTATTGTAACATAAATATATGCATCTTCATTTTCATGCAACCATTTCATTCTTGCAATTTGGCACCTCCTTGAACAGAAAGTTAACTCTGCTTGTTCCTTAAAAYATTGATCTGTGGCCTGTTCTATATTAAATAAATTTACAATCAGACTTCTTGAGACCATACCTTTCTCTAAAATAAGCAAAATTCAGCCTCTTTGAAATAATTCCTGTGGGATCTCTGCTGCCTCCTTGTTGCCTTCAAGAGTGCTTTCTTTATGATCTTATTGTTACCAGATATTATTGTTTCAACCAGTGATATATTGGATGGGAAATGGCAGGCCCATTTGAAAAAAAAAAAAAAAAAAAACCAGCAAAGAATGTATGAAATTATGTATATATGTAAAAAAGTCACCAATTTTGACAATGCATCTTTAATGTTTTATTAATGTACTTTCAGTGTAGTGCTTCAAATTGTAGCTGCACAGTGTCTGCTCTGACAGGTCAGCCCTTATGGGTTCTGATGAACCGAATTTGAGCTCAGTATCCAGTCATTTAATTCTGTGACCAGCAACAAATATTCCCTGGTAGCTGCCAGATGAATTAAGGGCACCATGGAACTAATGTGAACCGGAATTTCTGAGGATGTACTGTTGCACAGAGTGGCACTGCTGATAAACACATTTTCTTATTGCACTTTTCAGCAAAGCATAAGTATTTGAATTCCTTAGGCTTGATTTGTCAAGCAATTACTTCACCAATCAGGTCTCCTAATGCTGGGGATATATCAAAACTTAGGGAAAAATGTTATTTATTAAAAAGTGAAAATATTATGTGATTGCATGGTTCTTAGAAGAGTTATAATGCAGGTGGTTGYCCCTGATTTTGCTTCCAGCAATAGCTACAAGCAAAGAAGATTCTGTGCCCCTTTGCTTCAAGACTGGTTACTGGAAGGCCAAATTCCTGCCTAAAACCCTTGGATATTGTTAGGATGGTTATTTGACCCYAACATAAAATGGTAAATAAATTGTGCATTACTGCACCATAGATTCATGCTTTGTTCTCTTTCCAGGAKCTGTTCTTTCTATCCATTTGACTGCTTGACTGAAAGTCATTTAAGAAAAATGTAGCTATGTTCATGCATGTGCTGATTTGTGTCAATTTTCTTCATAGCAGCTGGTATGGGGTGATATTTTGGATTTGTGCTGGAAATAATTTTGAATTCAAGGATGCTCTCATTGCTGCCAAGCATGGTTTACACAGAGTTAGGTTCTTTTCTGCTCCTCACCCCATCAGTGAGGAGGCTGGGGGTGCACAAGGAGTTGGGAGGGGACACAGCCAGAACAGCTAACCCAAGTGACCCAAGGGACACCCCACACCATCCCACCTGGTGTCATGGTTAGGATAAAAAGCTGAGGAGAAGAAGGAAGGGGGGCAACGTCTGGAGTGATAATATTTGCCCTCAAAATCAGTTACAAGTGACATACCTCTGCTTTCCTGGGGTTAGTTGAACACTGCCTGCCCATGGGCAGTCCTCAAAAAATTCCTTGTTCAGCTTTGCTGGCATATGCTTTATCTATTAAACTGTCTTTACCTCAACCTACAATTTTTCTTACTTTTAACTTCCTGATTCTCTTCTCCATCTCACCAGGGGAGTGAGTGAGTGACTGGTGGGTGAGTTGCCAGCTGAGKTTAAACCACAACAGWAYAYASRGGATRAAAGATCTCTTCTAATTTACACCATTTAATCGTAACCACGAAAGATCCCACAATACCTGTTGTGAGCAGGAGACTGCCTGCTGCCATGCCCGAGTCAGGGTCTAGTTATATACAACACCACTAATTAATATTTCATTTAACCAAAACTGCCYATAAAACTTCTGATTAAAAGTTTTKCTCTATTTCTCCTAAAATCCAATTGCATTTGTGAAAACATCATTTCCACACTACAGCCAAACTGTACTTTAAGGCTATGTGAGTTATCACTTGCATATGCAGGTGTTAAGAAAGCATTTAGAAGCCTAATGGGAGGAAAACCACATCGTGTCRCACACACAAACATGATTCCTGGGTGAAATTATCACAGAAAGAGGACAATAAGSAATTACTTGGTTGTTACAGGCTATGCTAATAAGGTTAGTACATCTCTGTATAATCACTGTATCTGAGCCTTATTGTGGCAGGTAGAATGCAAGCATGGTTTAAACTCTGCTATGATCCCTGTGTCTGCAGAAATGAAATGTTAGCAGGACTTGACTTTTGGGTTTGGCCTTTTCTTCAGCTCCTTGATAACAATATTGTTTTGTCATTTTTTGGCCTAAGTATTGTTCACATTCRAAGATGATCCTGTATATTGAGAATGGAAGTTATAATTGGAGTCTCTGTCTTTCCTGTAACAACCAATGGGAAGTATTTCCTTTCCCCTGGGTGAAAAGTTGTCATGAACAAGAAGCCAGAGAAAAATCCTGTCCTGGCAAAGACTTGGCCCCATGAGGAGGGATTACCCACACAACAGGTCTGCTCCCGCTAGTCAGACCATTCAAAAAGACCATCTCCAAGGATCAGTCTCAAAAAATATGTCTTCTCACGCACAAAGTGATTTCTGCTATTTGTAGCTTCTGGGCAGAAAATAAGACCAGTAAAAAAAAAAAAAGCCTGTTTAAATGACGGAAAAAATGGTCTAAATTACTGCATGACTCCYTTTCCAAGGAGAAAATACATTCATGAGAAAAACTGTCTCCATCTTCTCTTTCTCAAGAGTTTCCAAGTTTTCGGTGAGGGAAAGCAGAGGAATGAATAACTAGTAATGAATCAAGAACTATTGATGCAGAAACTATGTGAAACTCACATGCTAGCCTTTCCCTTCTGATTCCTAAGAATTCAGCTGACTTTGAGCAGGAAATAGGACTTTTTATAGTGTCATAGCCTGTTTCATCTGCTCATGCCTCACATGTGAAACAAAAACTTGTATCCTTTTGCTTCTCTTCTCTCCCAAATGTTTTCCTCCAAATAATGATTGTCTCCTGACATTTGGTTAATACCTTCAATTTTTACTCCTTAAGGCAGCGAGGCACAAACTTCTCCCTTGAGGATCTTTGTAATTAACTGAGCACAGGAAATAATGTTTTGGTTAAAAGGGGTTCTTTTGCTGACAATATTGTTTTTGTTAACAACATCACCTTTGTTTAGTAATGCTATCGGCCTTTTGAAGATCAGTGGCTTTGTTTAGCACTGCTTTGGGATGYCTTTTGACCATGATTCAGGAGCTATTTGAGGACATGCCTACAGCTCAGTGACCTCAYAGATTCCATATGACCAGACTCATCAGCACTGCTTATTCATAAGAATAAAAGAGTGCAGGTCTCTGTGCTTCTAATTAGGACTCTGTTGAGGGATTCAGCTGAATGGATGCTTCACACTAATAAAACTTGTGTAACATTGWCTGGCCAGCCTTGGCTATGGCTTTTCATGTTATTTTTTTCTTTCTACTAAAGGTTAAGCCTGATATTAATGGAATAAAGAACAATGTAGAACAATGTAGCAAATGAGCCAGCTGGGAAGATAAAYTGGTAAACTTTGAATGAATAGGGTGCCTTCATTATGTGAGGTGTAATGCTGACCCCAAACGTGAAATACTATAGCCTAAACAGAGTCATTTAAAGAAGAAACATATGCTCAGTTATCATTCAGACATTCGGGCATCTCATTACATTGCAGCAATTTTTCCTTTGTCATAATTCWGCAGAAAATTCTATTTGCAATAGAAAATTAATTTTCCTAATTATGGTCTGCTACAGACATTATCATGATTTGTTGTCAACATAAATTATCAAGAGGTGTTAAATTGTGCAAAATTATTTAACGTGTAATCATAYTTTAGAGAAAATAAAGGATCTTCTCATATCTTTTACCTGTGTGTCCCTGTAAGGGAATTTCATTCGGTTGATTTATAATGGCAGAGGAAAGACACTCACTTTTGTTGTTTTACCTTCAGGTACATTAATTTGTGCCAGTTAACTCCTTGAATGCAATTTTAATGCTAGTTTTCRTTTATTTATGCCTTGCCAGATCATGCCAGATCCTGACCACATTTAATCTCACCTATTTAAACGTTTAATCTGCTGATAATTTTATCTGGCAGTATATTCTATTTGCTTTTCTGTTGGTAGATAWTTTGTTTATAAAATATAATCCAAATACAATTAATTATAATAAAATACAATCCAAATATAATTAATGATTAAAGCTGTTATTTGAAAGGCAAAAATATTTGGTCTTAAGAAAAGTGACCATACCRGCAATTGAGCCAAGTATTTGAATAAGTATTTAAGTACCACAAGAGACAGCCTAGGAATGTGATGGAGTTCKCCTTAGTGAGGGCTTTTAAGATTGATGGTTGAATAATCACGAGGGAATGATGACATTGAAGTAGCTGATTCAAGCTGAAGGCAGTGAGCTTAACTAGATGATCATTTGGTCCACCATTCAGTTTTCTGTGTGAGTAAACTCCTGTGCAGAAAAATCAACCAGGCRGTGTCTCAAAGAATTTGAATTAAATCTGGCTTAGGAAAGCAAAGTGAAAAAAATTGCTATCCTGTCAATAAGCATTGTCAGATGTGATGCACTTAATGCTGAATGTGGCCTCAAAAGAAGACAGCACCTGAAACTATTAATCCAGTCAGATAAAAGGATATTATTAGTATCTTGAGTTAAGTTTATATTAACAATAAAAAAGGGAGATGGAAAATGTTTCAATCTTATGAGCAGTGTGTTTATTTGTTCACTAATGCCTGAAAAGCAGCAAGTCCTGAATGAATTAATGAATGAGCGAAGGGTTCTTGTATAAGAGGTTATAAATCATATGAATTCTAATTTAATRGCAGAATAATAGGAAGCTGTAATAAGGATTGATTCTTGTTTTTTATAGCTGTTATCCAAACATAAGAGTAAGATACCATCCTCAAGGAGCTGCCTGGAAAATAGYATGCACCACAATGGAATATTCATGGATCATGATAACATTCAGTTCTGTTTGCAAATTTTTTATAGTGAAAGCAGTAAAGCTAYTTGAAAAACAAAGTCACAGCTGATGAGTTTCAATCCTTAATTCAGTTTCTTTTAATTARAAGCTCAATAGACAAAAGCTTACAATAAGTTTATCTTCTAGACTAACAGAGCATAGCATTTCATTTGTTAAAAGTTACTCAGAGCACTGCAAAATAATAATAATTTTAAAAGTTTAAAAAAACCAAGTTTGTTTAGAGTTGTTTGCATTCAGATAAATCCAAAATGATGAACTATTTTATATGTTTTCCATAGACCAAATTTGAAACAAATTCCTAATCAGTGCTTAAATCTCGCTTCATTTTTTTTCATTATTTGCAGCTGATTTTGCACTTGCTGCCTTGATCATGAAAAGCTGCCTGGCATAAAGCTTTATGTCCTCTCTACAACTAAAGAATATCAACCCAAAACTGCACAACCTTGACAGAGTGAAAATATGGGCCAGAAAAGAACTTCCAATCTCCCAGGCAGAGGGCTTTTTTTGTCTGTAATTTGTTATTGGTCTTATGCAGAAGGTGACACTCACATGACCGTAAAGACGCACCGTAAAGGACAAGAGCTCATATCTGTTAGTGAATACACAGACTTCAAACACAAAAAGCGAATAAAGCTCAACTGAAAATTAGTGTATTCAGACAGAACCAGGCTGAGGATTGCAAGGAATCTGAGGCTTTTTGGGTTGAGTACTTGCCTAGATACATACACTATAGRATATTTTTTGTCCTCATCATACATAATTTCCTTCCTCCTCATTCTTAGTTGTAATACTAGTCTGGAGTTCAATAAAGTTAGAAGCAAACTACTATAAATATACAAATCCACAGTAGTATAAAGATTTTTWAAAAAMTTTAATTCTCTCTCTGTTTATCYTTTTGCCTCCTTCACATCCTGAAAATCCTTTATCAAGTGATAGCAGGCTTTAGAAAGGTCACGGGGMACACAGTGTGGCAATTTTCATTGTAAAATCAAATGTTCCAAAAGCTTATTTCTAGGCTTATGAACACTTTTCATAACATCACGGTGATTTGTGCTGACATCAGTGTCCACATTCAAAAGAAATGCAAAAACACTGCTTTCAGTTAGAATTTTGCTCATTTTGCAAACACATTATATAACTATAGAAAGTAGGATTCATAAGATGACAGCTGCATCTACACTGCCTATGGTAGATTCCCAAATGTTGTTGGTAGGAATTAGGTGACTATTTTTGGATACTTTTTTACAAAGAAAATACTAATTTTCAGGAAGATCTAAAAACTTCACAGATAATTTTGGGGGARGCTAGAATGAGGTGGGGAGGAGATRTAGAAATGGATAGTATAGGTATATGTATTCACACAAATAATTMAATGGGAACTGTGGTTTTCAGTGAAAATACATTTTCCCCTCCAAAACAAGGGGAAATTGCACTTACTCATTACTAAAAAAGACAATGAAGTATTGTCTTGGAGGATCCTAATTTTATTAGTTTTGTAAAATTAACTGGTAAATTTTGAAGACAATTCTTWTTTTATGGGCCAGTCATGAAGGCCTCACTGTAAATATTTGCCCCGTGCAAAATGTTGGCAGTTGGGGCTGAGGARCAAACCTTTGTTACATTTCAAACTCTGAACTGATTCTGTTTAGGATTGTCTACACCTCTACCACTCAGTGATAATTTAATATCCTTCAGCAGACCTTTTCCCCTGCTGCCTGTGAAGCCATCAGTACTTCCCTTGTAAATTATTTTTCTACCTTTAAACAGTGAAGGGAAGAAAAATGCCCAAATGAGCTGATGCTGGTGATACTGTGTTACCTGCTGCAGACACAGTAGCTGGAATGTTTGCTGAGACCCTCCATCCTTTCATGCCTGACAGGTTTAATGAGCCCAAGGGGTGCAGCTCTCTCTGTGGCTTGAATGTCTCTGTGGTTTTTCAGGTAATGYTGCCTCCCTCTGAGTTTCAAAGCATGAAAATATTAATTACTCATTCACAATATGAACAACCTGTTTCTATTTTATATGTTGCAATTTTACGACCAAATCATTCTTTTTTCGTTTTCTTTTAATTTGTTTGTTTTTATTCTGGCATAGGAAATAGTGGGTTAGCTGGCAGATTTGAATATGACTCACAAAAAACAAGGATTGCTTTAATTTTGTTTTTTCCTCCCCAACACAAATATTTTTACCCTTTTYAGAAATCTTCTTGGAAGCATCTCCCCAGTTTCTCAGTCAGTGCTGAAGGTGCATAAAACACACTCCACATTACACACAATAATAATAGATGAAAGTCTGTGACATTTCATCTACTTATTTTAGTGTTTGTGATGTAAAACTCACTGATGACACCCAAGGTGTCTTGCAGAGATAAGGTGATACTGTTTGCTCATATTTTGAAGGAAAACTTTGCTGGTTTCCATTTAAATATTTACAGTGAATGCATTCATCAGGACAGCTGCTTTCAATAGAGAAGTGCAGCTGGAACTATGTGCCTGTGCGTTGGGTAATTTATTTTACATTTTACAGGCCATAATTTAGGAACAGARTACTAATTTCAGTCTGAATTTTCTGGGGATGGTAGGCTTGCAGGGCAGGGAGTATCCTTGACCAGCATTAGGCAGATAGTGAGCAGATCATTTAGCCACAATTGTGGTTTTAGCTTTTCAAACTAAAATGAAAGCTATTTTTACCCCTCAAGGTACCTCAAAAACTTCTCTTTAAATAATAAAGTTATATCTCTGTTTCGGACAATATCTGCCAAAATCAACCAGTCAGATCAGGGAGAAAGAGTAGTTAATCCCTTTCATTTTACTGCTAATTAGAAAAGTATTTCTGGGCTTTAAATGAACAGAACCTCTCCAGTAAACCATGCCCCCTCCTCCTCACCTTCATCTTGAAGGAATGGATTTTTTTCACGCATTCTGTTTGCAGACCTGAGCCTGAGACCACAATGAAATGCTCTGTCTCAGAAGCTCTGTGACGCTTCCTGCAAATTTTTGGGCTGCTACAGAAATGTTGGGATGGCTCTTTAAGGAAATGGGTACATGCAGGGTGTTGACTCTGAATTTATATACAGTAAAAACAGAAGTTCAGGAGTGGACGACTTAGTGTTGATTTCTCTAATCCATCCAGTCCAGCCCACAGACATGGACAAGACAAAAATGTGTCCTAGATTTAAATACTTGACCTCTTGGAAAGGTCCTGGCAGCAGGTCCATTGTTTTCTTGACTGAAGGGGGGTGTTGTAAGGAGGAAGAATGCATAAGGAAATTGGGGGTAAGTTCCTTTTGTTACAGACTTCTTATGGAGGAAAGATATAAATGAGGCTGGCATTGTTATAGGCCCAAAGTGTGACCCAGATATTGATAATTAGAAAAAGGTTAAAGGAAGAAGAAAAATAATGTCAGTCTGCTGAACAGGTGCAAGAAGCATGGGGAATAAACAGGAGAATCTGGGACTCTTAACTSTAATATCCTGAACTTAGCTGGAAACCAGAAAGCTGGAGGGTGCAARTGTAAAAAACTGGAAGTATAACATCATCTGCAGATGGTCAGTGCCTTTTTTCTGTGGTGGAATTACCATTTCCAACATATTGCAAGCTTAAAATTTCCCCTCAACCAACAGGTATTCTTTCACCAAATCAGGGKCTATAGAAGAGGTTTTGCACTGGGAAATWCCTCAGGCATTTTTCCTTGAGAAAMAGAAATTTTTACACAGTACCCTACAGGGCAGGATCCTGGCACTGCCATGTGTAATGCAGAACCACCACATCCTGAGACCCACTGAAGTAAGAATTCCTAGCAACCTGTTCTATATATTCATGATTTTCTTCTTTCAGAAAGAATTTTTTACCAATCTTTGTTGGGTTTTATAGAAACTAAATACTTATCAGTGTTTAATTATCTTCATTAGATTTAAGGGTGAACAGGCTCCTGAGGTKAAGAAAAGCAATTCAGATCTCATAGAATGTTTCTTACCTCTTCATAAACTCAGACTGAACAGCTTTCAGGAAGAATTGATATACATTTAGAAAATTACTTTTTCAACTATAAATATTAGAGATTGCTATGGAAATTTCAAAACACTGATCTTTAAGCACTTAAATCCAAAAAGAGAGGCTGAGAATTTGAGGTTAGTACTGCTCCTCCCTATTTGTGTTAAATGAGATGCCACTTCTGAAAATATGCCTTTTGTGACATGTAGACTCTGGAGTACCAAATACTGCCAGAAAAAGACATTATATTATTTTCCCAATGTGATACAGACTTGTTTTAACAAGTCTATCAGCTGCAAATGAACTMATTTCTTTAAAAAGTTGGGAGTGGTATGCTAAAGGTAGGCACTCTTTGTAGACTGACTACATGAGCTAGCCTGATAATGCTGCAACTCATGTGCATGCAATATCCCTCTGGAATTTAAAAATAAAAAAGGCATTAATGTAAACTTGACATAGCTCTAGTCTGCAGCAATCTGGAGCAGATAGCAGAAGAATAATGCTAATGGAGAAGTGAGTTTTCTTTAAGACAACTGATAAAACACTCRTTGAAGCATATATTCTTATCTGCATCACTCTCATCCTTGAAAAGGTATTTCCAGTAGATTCTTAGAGAATATTTAGATGGTATCTTTGTAAAGAAAATGTTAGCTATTTTTTTCTTTCCATATCTAAGCGCTTTTACAGCTGTGTTTCTTCCTTCCCTCTTTATTGYTGGCACTAAGTTGACATGTGAGACACCAATCATATGTGATTGAAATATCTATCTCTATGCCTTATTATTGTGTCCTATCAATAAAGCCATATTTTGTCAGGGAAATCAGTCATTCCTCCATTYTAGCTCTTTATCAACAGCCAAAGCTTCCTTTTGAATTGCTTGTGTGACAGCTCTGTCTGTAGCACAACATCCATCTGCAGCACACTTTTTAGTCTGGCAGATTAATAAGTTAATAAATGTCTAGATGAAATGAAGTCCAGAACTCATCTTGGGAATAGTCTCTGAATGTTTCAGCTTCAAAGAGCTCACCCAGTTGTCACATGATGTGAGGTTCACATTAAGTAAATCTAATCACTTACCATTGACCTTGCTTGCAGTAAYACATAATATCTCAAATACTAATTTTACAAAGGTTTTCCAAAATCTGTCCTTGTTTTAAGCCCTTAGAATTAATATTTTTAGTGATATGGATACAGATCAGAGGATGTGAATCAGGATTGCGGTAAAATGCTTACTCTTTTTAGAGTTTGGTCTACGTTAGGACTGGAGAGGAATCTGGTTTCATTATTAACATATCATTTAGGTAGACCCACCTCAAACTCTGCTTGTCATTCAGTCAGAAATTAAACGTTTTGTGGAAACTTACCATGTCTTCTGAAAGAGGCATGCAGTAACTTAAATRCATGCCTATATAACTTAATTACTCTTATTTTGTTTTGTTAAAGTCACTGTTACATTTTTAGATGACTCACAAGCATATTCTCTCAAATCTGGTGCTCATCTGTTTTTCATTTTCATGCACAATAGCTAGATAAAATATCAAATGGCTGTTTTCTATTTCATTGGGCTTCAATCCATGGGATTTTTCCCACGTGCAAAACATTAATTGTCAGAGAAGGAACAAAACAGCGTGATGAAACAATTAATAACTGTTAATTCAACTCATTATTGACCTAACCCATATCCCATTCATAGTAATGAGAAGATTTCCGGGGATTTGGGGTGCATTAGGTATGAAGCTAAGTATTATGCAAAGTCTTTTACTGTCTTTCTACAATAAATGCCAAAGGCTTGTTTGTGCTGATGTTTAAACTGCAGTGGTGAGGGGTAGGAGAGAGGGCAGAGACTCTTTAAGACAGAAAGATTTCATTTGCAACTTCAAAGCTCTAAGGACTGTTCTACACTGTCCATTCTATTTTAGATATGAAACTTTTCACTCAGATCACTGAATTTTATCTTACAGGATCTCCTTGTATACAAATGCTTGGAGATGTTCAGTTTTGCATTGGAAAGACTCAAAGAAAAATAATACCTCTACCCCCCGTAAGGATCAGCATAGCTTCAGGTTGAACACAAGATTATGGTAGGAGGAGATGCCAAAAGAAAAGATCATTAAGTGACATGGTAGCACCTAAAATTAGACTTAGGAAGGGTTTCTGAAACACACAAAGCAAATTGTTCTTTCAGGCTGTCTCAGCTATTTGTGGGAGGGCAAAACAAGAAAAAATTTCCAAAATGGAAATCCAAGTTAATCAAAATGCACATATTTATCACAGGGCATATCTGCAGCACTGACAAACCCATTGTGCAATCCCAAGTGTTTTCACTCTTACCTGTGCTGAAGACTCCTTTTGCGATGGAGGATTTTATCAACAAAGATATATGATTTTGTTTTGGGTTGTTCCTAGATAGAGAGACTAATTAACAGGTGTTAATCTCTTACCCCAGCTCCTCTCTACATTACATCTTCCAACARTAAGGGCAGGAAAATCCTGCCCTTGCAGCCACATGTCCCTCAGAGGGGTAAACCACTAAACAAACGTTACTGTCCTTATCCTTTGCTGAGGACATAATGAACCTTTTCAGAAAGTTTTGTTTGTAGTGCAGCAACTTTTGCTTTTCAGTCTGGCTTAGCCTTCACTGCCTCAGAGCAACATGCATTGCTACAGWGTGGGCATCTGAGCTGCTGGGGGCCTCCAGCACACAGGCTGACTACTCTTTGGAAAGAGAAATGTCCAGTGATCATAAAAAAACTTATATTTGATTTTATGGGCTTTTTTCTCACTGAAGCAAGGAATGTGGACTCAGCTCAGTTTGTAAAGCTTCAATAATTATCATGAGATTTAATTTCTGTGTGCATTGAAGCAGAGCATGCAAAGCCTTTTTTAAGAAGTAGCATTCAGGAAAATACCCCATTTATCAGGGTCCTTTGTAAGCAATAACAGAATGTCCAAAGAGAAGGTTTTGTTTATTTTTTKAAAAATACTCAGTGTTGCATAGAGTAATTTTATAATGTTTATGATTTTCATTACATTCAAAACTGGGCATCACAGGTCTTCTTTTAAGCTGGAATTGCCCTTTTTATTACAAGAAAACAGCAAGGTAGTGCTGAAACCATGAATTCAAACACCTATGAAAGCCAAATTTTTGTATCTTTGCTTTCACTACTTGAAAGATAAAATATATTATTTGACCCTGTGAYAAAGCTAGTGTTGAGATTGGATACYTGCARTGKATGATATCCATGTAGCSCAGCAGTGCATGCCCTCAGCTGYARGGTCCACACWTCTGTCTAGGAAGCTTCAGCTGGAGTGTRGTGCACTCAATAGTCCATGAGGGTGCTGATGGACCTCCAACACCRCACTGCACCCTCTGTGCCAGSCTCAGCCTCATGGAAGGACCCACAWCTTCCTAACAGAAGCCAAAAAGAAAATGTCTGCAGGGTTCCAGGTTTAATAAAGAACCTTAGTTAGGTCATCTGTTTTTTACAGTGGAACTGTGGCAGTTCAGATTTCACCTATGGCCTTAACATTCAACAGAGATTGTTGTATTACTGAGTTTCATGTTATAATTGGCAATGATTATGAGTTTTCACAAGGCATGGCAGCATTTAGCATGCCATTGCAGCCATGGCAGCTCAGTTAATGGCCAGCTCACCTGGTCAGAACATAGAACTTCATTTGAAGAATTGCCTTGGTCATCTTTTCTGGTTTTCTTAGACAGAAAGGATTGAGTATTTTACTTGAAATAGCCCCATTTCTTAAGCAAATTYCCCTTGCTGAGCTACACCTGAGAAGCTTCAGTCTTACAAAATTCTTTGAGAACATTTGAACTGCTCTACAGCTTGAACATACAAGGCAGACCGCCTTCCTGAGATTTCATRTGTATATCCTGTTCCAGGGGCTTGCAATGGTCTCCATATGGTTGCAAGGACTTGAGTCATTGATATAATTGTATAACCAAAACTGAAGTTTATACACAGAATTTCACAGAAAGCCTGGTATTCATTCTCATTTGAAATATTAAAAAAAACAAATATCAAGAAGTGTGGAGCTTCTAGTTGGACAACTGYTTGTTCTCTCCTCCCAGGTGTACGCACATACCAAGGTACAAATCCCATGTCTGTATTGACTTTTGTACTTGTGACGGAGAGCACCCTGAAGTTCCTGATCCTAGAGCCTGGCATTGAATACTGTGAAAATCTCAGGGCTTTTCATGTTAGATGGGGCATGTTCAGAATCCATCTTAGATAGTGGAGTTTTATATTTGCTACACATACTAAAGCTCTCCATGTTTCAACAAAGCTCATTGAGAACACTCTATCTCAGCTGCCTCATATAGAAATTGTAGTCAYTGTCACAGCTTCTGTAGATAGGATTTTATCCTCTTCATATCCTCAGATTCTCCACCAAATTCACTGCAGATTCATTCTGACTGTTGTGAAAGTGGTTTAGGGAGAGGGGGTTAGGTTCTAGATAAATTCAGATTCTATCAAAAAATATAAAATAATTAGAATACAATAGATTCCCAGGTCCATATTGTTTTTTAGTAAGAAATAGGTCAGATTAACCTAGGATGTTTTTCTCTCCTTTCCCTATTACCTTCCCAGTGCAGGTGCTCTAACCCACCTTCCTAGAAGGAATTCTGATGTCATTTGTGGGATTGCATTACCCTCCAGAATAAATCCTAAGTGGAGGGTGGTGTTTGGCTGATCACAGAATTGCTGAAGTAGGAGGGACTACTGAAACTTTAGTTCAATCCTTCTGCTCAAAAGTGGACAAGGCCCAGGTAGCCCAGGGTCACAAATGATGTTGTTTTGCAGGCAAATAAAGGACATTGTGCCAYGCAGAGACCTTCACTGTGGATGTGAGAAGACAGGATCGGATAAATTGCTTCACACTTTTTTCAACCTTTTGTCCAAAGCAGTATCCATATTGCAGATGGGCTTGGGGTGGCCACTGAGATCATATCAAGAAAGCTTCGTCCAGGGAACTGCTTAATGTCCTAAATATGCTGTAAATATATATGTGTAAATGCATTTATGCCCAAATATGCATTTATGATTGGGTGACTGAGGCCCTACAATAAAGGTAAAATACTCCATTAGGCATGCTCTGCAAGAGCTGACCTTGCTCCTATCTCCYTCCTTTATTGCTTGCAGAGCCTCACTCTCAAAGACCACTGAAAATCAACACAATGTCTCAATTCAAAAATTCTCATTTCAAAGCTTCTCAGTAGCAGAATTGGTAATGCAGTGCTAAATACAAAAAAAATAAGGTGAACAGTAAATGACAATACTGTTTCTCAAACAACATATCTCAGTTTATTCAGGGTATTTCTGCTCTTAGAGAACAAAATATATTAAGCAGTGGACAAAAAATATGTTGAGAAAAATATATAGGAGAAAAATATATAGGAGAAAAATATATAGAGGAGAAAAAATATATTTTCTTAAACTCTCATTTTCTAATTCCTGCCCATGCACATATTTTTATAGTAGATATAGATACACCAGTGTGATATATAGTGCAGCTGCACTAAGAAAACTTAATACAGAACTAGAAGTATTAATTGGCTTCCCAGTGCTGAACTGGCCTTATTCAAATTTAATTTACATACATCACATTTAAGTAAAAAATAGAATTGKATATTAGCACCAGATTACTTCTGACTCGTAATTTTCCATAACTGCTGAAGGATTTAGCAGTCAAAATCTCCTTTGAGGAACTCAAGTGTTCCACAATAAGTGTCTACAGTTGGCTGACACCAATTCCACTTAATACCAGTAGGCAAAGAAAGTAATCTGCTTTATTTCATGCTATCTGGTCTCTTTTGTGCCCTGCTTTCAAAGCACGTATTGCTTTCACAGTGCCATTAACTGTGACTAGTGTGCCACTCACTGTGCAGAGCTGTGTCTGCCAAAGGGACTGGGTGACATCACAAAGGTGTACACAAGGACAGCAATCACTAAATCCTTAATGAGGAAAGTCAGCACAAAGCTCAATTTTTTAGGAGGGTGGTGCAGTGAGCATTCTAACCATGATTTTAGATCCTGATAAGGTGAACTTCAAGTTAGATTTCATTTAAGTGGTAGCTAATGGGATGGTTTAATCTTTCTCATCTTTTCTCATGAACACAAATTGGTGTTCAAGTCCTATTTGTTTCAAAATTGCCTCATCTTCCTGCTGTGGTGATCCACTCCTCATCAGTATAATGAAACAGTTATTGGAAGCTCTTGAAGAACCTTAAGACATTTTCATACAAAAATATGAGATGCCCATGACCTGTGAGAAGTTCAGAGGGCAACAGAGAGGGAGAATTACTATRAAACATTCTGACTGGAAGAAGAAAAGCTGCTTCCTCAGTGTTTAATCACACTTTTGTGGCATAACTCTTCCATCKTTCATCCAGAGCAATTGAAAATGTGGAGATACTCTCAGCCAGCTATCTTATAGTGATGATGAGTTTTCAGCTCGTCTTTCCTCACTGTGTGGCAGATGTGCCTATTGTTCTTTCCATTCCCTATTTCACTTGCCTTCTTCCATTTCTTTACCAGCTTCTCTCCCTTTGTGTGTCAGACTGAATGCCTAATTGTCTATTTTGACTTTTCATATAGCCCTGAACTGCTTTTGACCTCCTAGCTCTCTATTATATTTTTCTTTGTCCATGAATAACTTCTCTGTGCCATACCTGAATTTGTTTTCTACCATGCTTCTTCCTATGTGTCACACCATTTCTCTTCACATCTTATATTTTTTAAAGTACTCCCTAAAACAAATATCTGTGCCCAAACTCACAGAGGTTAGGAAACATTATGAGTAAAAATCCCATCACTGATTTTTTTTTGTCACTGACAAATTCCCAGGGRAAAAAATTACAGCTTTAGGTATTGTTTTTGCAGTAAGAAAATCTCTGATACAGATATGAYACTCTCTTCAGTATCTTTCATCACCTCAGTCATTCCAGCAGCAGTAAAAAGTGACATGTTTTGTTTCTTTATGACAATATCAGGAAGAAGTTTGCTCTCCTTTTTTCCTATTATCTCCAGAGTGGTCTACTCTGTTGTGCTGATGTATCATCTTGGGCTGGTGATAGCCGAAAACTTGCACCACACTTTACCAATAATGTATTCCTACCCTATAATAACTATGAAGTTGAGTTGGACACAAAACCACAAGAAATCAWAAGGTTCATGTGGCTGCCAACAGGGAAACTGGTGGGGGAAACTGGGCTTTTTACAGAAGTGAAGCCTGAGGATATAACAGTGGCATCTGAACACAGGGTCCAAGACAATGAAACCCAGAGCTTTGATTTTCCTGCTTAAAGTTACACATACACACCTACAAGGACTTTGGTTTTGTGATAGATTGACCTTCACTGGCTGCCATGAGCCCACCAAACTGCTCTATCACCCCCTCCCTCCCCCCCCCCAAAAAAAAGGAGAGGGTGAGGGGAGGAAATATCATGAAAAACTCATGAATTGAGATAAGGACAGGGAGATCACTCACCATTTAGTGTCACAGGCAAAACAGATTTGACTTGAAGAACATTAATGTCACTAATAACATGGTAGGATAGCAGGAAAAAACCCCAAAGCTAAAAATTTCTTCCCTCCACATGCCTTTTTCTCCCAGGCTCAGCTTCATTCATGACTCCTCTGCCTCCATACAGTGCAGGGGATGGGGAATGGGAGTCTCASTCACAGAGGGTACTTCACCTCTGCCACTCCTTCCTCCCCTGCCTCAGTGTGGGGTCCCTTCCACAGGGTATACTCCTTCATGAGCTGGGTTCTTCCCAAGGCTGCAGTTTTTCARGAACTGCTCAAGTGTGGGTCCCTTCCATGAGAAAAAACAGGAAATTACGCATTCTTAACCTAAATGCTGTTTTGGAGATTCTGGCCCAGTGGGCGGTATCAAATTTTGGAAAATCAGACCCAAATTACTGTATCAGTGKTTATCTTAAGTGACTACAATTATCTCAATTGATCAGATATCTACATGTATTATTTCTTTGATTTCTGAATGTTCCCTGTGCTATCAGCAGACTGTGGCATCAGAAAAAAGTGTGATTATAGACACTYGCCTTTCTTGTAGCTGTTTCCTCTGTTTCCTGAAGAGCAAAGATATTCAGTGGGTATGTAAAGAAGATAAAATTTCTTCCTGATCAATTAAGTCCTTCAGAAGGCTTGTTTTACAAGCAGAAAATGTGCTGTAGACCCTTTCCAGCCATGATGAGCTCTATAGCCTGGTCCCTGCTCATCATCACTAATTCTGTGAGAGGTGCTTGCTGGGAGCTGTCCAAGGGCTTGGCTGATACCATGCCTGTGGTGTGTTTGGCCTCATGTATGGGTGCATTGGAAAAGATTTCTGCAAGTGGTCATTGGTGCCATGGAATTTCTCCCACCTTCAAAAATGGCATTATCTATCACTTGCACGTTTTTTCCCTCTTCACATTCCACAGAGCTCACTTAATAGGGAAGCTGGAGGATGCTCAAAAAGTGTCAAGACCTTTCAGAAGCTCAGCATGACAATGGCAATATTTTAATTCCATGGACAGATCAGAAGGTTTTGTGRAAACTGTTATAAACTCAGAGCTGAGACATGAAATTCTACAGTGCTGATTTTTGCTCTGCTTATTCATGCCAGAGAACAAGGGGAATAAGGCATATTGCAGTGGAAATCCTTCTTGAGATTGAGCTTTTTTGACCTAATCTGGAGGATTTTTCCTGTTGTGCCATTTTCCTTTGAAAAAYAAAAGCACAATTGTTTGAGTCAAAGATAGAATATTTTTTAAAGGTGTTTTTAAACTGTTGAACCCGGCTCCTATGCTAGYGTTGATGAGATAGAGTATTCTGAGTAACACAAATGTGTGTCTTCTGTTTTCTTTGGTTAAGAAGAATTGATATTTGCTAGTATGGGATAGAAGAAAAAGCCTGCTACTACAGATCCTCATGTAATTCTCATTAAGTTAAAAAGACTGATACTGCTCAGTTCAGTAAAAGTATGGACCGAGTCTTATAGGAGATGTTATGTCACTCTTTAGCAGATGGCCTAGCAATTTCATTTGCTGGAGAGTGTTACAATACAGTACAAGTGTTTAATCCATCTTAAAGTATAGAGAGTTCATTACATATAAATCTAATACTCGTTTCTTATTTTCCACTCTATGACGGTAATAATGCTGCATTACTATAATATTTGAGCTTTTTCCCTGTGGCTTATGTAAAAGGTATGTCCTCTGAAGTACTGGAATTCAGTATAYAAGTTTCAGCAACAGAATAAGTAGAACCAAACTGAATGAAGCAATCTCACCAACATTGTCTTTAGCAGAAAASAATTTTTAAATATAAAACAATTGCTTGTGGGTTATAGCCATGRAACAAGATTAATTCATCATTCTAGAGACCAAATTATGACTATATAATTAAATTTCTTTTCCCAAGGGATCCGATTTGGAGACTATTCAAGTCAAGCAAGCCCTACAGAAGACAGTTCACTTGATTCTACTTAAACCACAACCAACTTAGCTGTGAATCTGTTCCTGTGTATGTGAAGAGTGAATAGGAATGTCCAGATGGCCCATTCATCACAATTTATGTAAAAAATAATCTCAGTGAACTCCTTCTGTGTGCCGGAAGGAGATTTATCTTCTCTCTCAGTTCCTTCACCTTCTCCAGCCCTTGTTAACAATGGCCCTTAGCTCTAAAAAAGCAAACAAACCAAGTGTCTAGTTGTCTTTATCACCTGGAGATACAAACTTGATAAAAAAAGCAAAGCCCCAGCAATTTCAGATGAAACTACTTGTTTGAGAGCTGTTAAAAATTCACAGTTGTTGACTCAGGACACAGAGGAGGCCCTCTGATACACACCATGCTGCAGGTCAGAGCATTCACAAATCTGTGCTGAATTACCTCAGCTCAGAAAATCAGGCTGTTACACATGACGAATACATATCCATGATACTCAATTCAAATAAATGTTGGTACCTCATTTCCACAGGTTTCTTTAGTAATAACAGGATTTAGGATTCTTTAYTTTCAYTGAACAAATRSTGAGGAAACTTTGGTWGTAAATGTACTTGAAATGAGAGAAATRTATATTATTCTAAAAACATGTCAGGAAATTTAGGGGTTTTTTTGCTTGTCATTTTACAGTAAAATTCTTTACAATATGTCCATCATTTTTAGAGGGTCAGTTAGCATCTATTGCTATTGGAAAATCTGATTTTCTGRTGACCAAATGAATCAATTGGCAAACAGAGTGAGTCTGATTAGCAAAGCAAAGCAGATTCCAGTAGCATCTCTTGTAAGCTGTTCTGCAGCATTAATTAAGAAAAGAGCCATGGATTGTTTTCCTGAGGAGGGAAGTGCTGTTTCATTTCTCATGCACACCCACCGTCCACAAGAGCTGCAAAAGCTCCTTGTGTAATGGGGCTCACTGTGCAGGGGTTTCTTTGTAATTGAAACACTCAGGGAAACTGTTYCTGAATGCCAATCTAACCTATTGGGCAAACAATAAAAAACAGTCTAAAATAAGAGGGAAAGCAAAAGAAATGCTATTGTTGTAGAGTTTTTGTAAACTGAAAGGTTCTGCATTTCTTTGTCAGCTCAATGTCATTGTTTTTCATAAAGTTTTTTTGACAAAGATTTTCCACAGGGTAATTGGAAATAAGAATTGGGAATAAGCTCTATGTGTTTACAGCAATTCCACACCCACGTGAGAGCTTTGAGCAGAGAGCAGCCCTCTGTGTTTTTTATTTAGGGGGCAGAAGGACCACTTCAACTTCTCTCTTGATTTCAGTAGTGGTGCAGGATTTTTGGGCTTGTTTTATTATGTTTTGGTGTTTGTTTATTTTTTTAACACAGCACATTACTTTCTAAGGGCTGTTTCTTCAGCCATCAGTTCCTATCAAACATAGTGAACTGAGTTTTAACAGCAGTGCATGCAGTGAAATTTTGCCACCATTTTGTACATATTCAGGGAGCTCTCCATCTCTGCTGCAAGGGCAGTGATGATACCGCCCTGAGCTTTTCCCTCCAGTGTTGGGAGGGTCCCTTTCTTGGCTGATCTACGAGGTATCTTTACGGCTAAAGCCTAATTTACTAATTTGGCTTGCATTAAATGTAAATTAATGTCAGGTTTCTGACACCCCCCTTCCTTTGTGAGTCCAGCTCTCCCCATCTAAATCTTAGTCCACCTTCAGCATTCCTTCATTTTCTACTGCAGGCTCTTTTAGAGCGGTTCTGTGAAAGCAACACACCCTCACTTACCTCAGTTGCTAACTGAAAAATTTTTTTTTAATTTTTTGCAGCTCCTTTCTTCAAACTGCATTAAAGGGATAGCTGCATGCTCAGAATTTGTCCTTTGTTAAGAAGTGCATTTATTGTAAACCTGCACTGTGTGCTACCTTGTGGCAAATTCACTTCCCAAGCTCTAGAAGTCACCAGGCAGCTCTGGCAGCCCTCATACACAGTTTACATCTGTAGCAAAGGGAGGTGGGAAGTCTCATTTAAAGAAACTGTGAAATAATCAAAGTCATTAAAWCTGAGAAGCATTTAAGAAGGTGACACATCAACGCAAAACATCTGCGATATAAATTGTCTTTCTCTGATRTGTCTTCAGTTACTCAGCATTGAGTAGGAAAGATGCATCTTRTTATTCAGGCAAGCCTTGACACAAATTAATTCTAATAATAATTTATGATATAAGACAGTCCTTGTTATGGAAAATAGTCTAATGGTTTAATTTAGAGCAAGAGTAATCAAATGTATCTGGCTGAATTTATTTTAGAAAATACAATAAATACAATTTGGGCTAGGTAATATGGAAAAAGTCGACAATATGCTTATTTTTTGGAGTGCATTATTAACCAACCAACCATAAATGACACTAAAGGGCAGCTTTTTTCAAGGGACCTGACCATAAATGTTTAATGATGAGACACAGGTTTTATCTTTCTTTTCCCACCTCATCTGAAATGAATGTTCTAAATGATATGGCTGCGACTGCAATCTTGGCAGTGTTGGGCACAAGACTCTATTTCTGTTTCAAGCTTCAACAATATAGTCATGGGATATAGGGGAAAAGAAGGCAGTTATTATTAACAAACCATGTTTTAAGGCAAAATGCTGTTTTCCTGCTTGTTGCCTGAAAAATAGATTGGATGGTCAAGTCTCCTATTAAAGTCTCTTTAACATATTTTATTTTTAGATGTCAGAACATARTTAGAGCAATTTGGATGTCTCTACAGGCCAGTTTGCTTTTCYCGGTGCCCAACTAAATTTCTCCTACTTTGCAAGAAATCAGAATGAATGGTTGGTCTACAGCTCATTACATCTCGGATGTTTGAAATGGAAAGGACGTGCAGAGGTGTCCTGTCCAGCAGGTCCATTCCAGATGCTGTATTCATCACCAGTGACTGCAGCAGAGACAGTGTAGTACAGCAACTGAAAAGGAGAGTAATAAAAGTCAGCAGATGAATGGTGTGCAATGTCACTCACAGCTTCATAATCAAACCTTTTAGGGGCTGAGAGGATGACAAGAAATATTTTTTGATTTCAGGTAGATATGATGGGCTACTGTTTCTGATGGCTTATCTCCTGTCTGTGTGGGTCTTTCCYCCAGATTTTATGATTTATTGAATTCAGTGTCAGATCCTGAGAGCTCCATTTTCTAGACAAAGGCACACTGGAGCCACAGATTTCCTTCAGATCCTTTAGGCATGAGGTCATTCTATGTATCAGTTGAGTTTATTTGCTGGTGTTTTGCCATTGCTTTTCCCTAGATATAATCAGTATTTGGTATGTTTAGCTTACTCAGCACTGCTGCTGCTACAAAGTTGACTTAAATGGCTGGCACTTGTGCTGAAAAACTCAGCTCCCCATCTGTCTGCTGGAACGGGCTGTCATGTTTTGTTTGCTGGACACAGCTGTGTAAAATACATGATCTGGTTGATCTCCTGCAGGTTCCTATTTTGGCCTTGGCACTGCTTTATCTGGGTGCTTTCCACTAYTTGCCCAAAGCAAGGGGCTAACCTGAAACTTCTGTGTGAGGCTGAGCCATCCTCTTCATTTGTATGCAGCACAGGGCTTTGTTCCAGGAAAAGCGCTGTTAAATTTGCATGATAGGAGCATGTGTGTGTGATGTGCTTTCACATTGTACCACGGTTTTGACTAATGAGTGTTTTGCTTTTGCTTCAAAGCCCTGTCTGGTCACAGAGTGCAGTGCAGGTTAGCAGGATGGAGAAGGTCAGTGCAAATCATTACAGGGGAATAACTTTTCCCCTTTATTTCAGWAGACTGCAAAGCAATTCACGCCCCAAACAGGAGCAGCCAGATGGGGAGCGCAGCACTAAAAGTTGCTGTGAATGARTGTTTGAGATTGCTTAAAAGAATCACCAGAAGAGGTATCAGTAAAAAACAGATCTAATATAAASTGACAGCACRACAAAGTTCATTAGCAAGGTTCACTCTACTACTTACTRGATGGTTAAGGCACACTTAGAAAAAAGGCAACAAACAAAATGCAGTCAATCAGCCCAAACCAAAATAAACTGAAAACCATCTACGTGTTCATGTGTGTGTGTGTTTGTGTGAATCAAAAGTATAGAAAGGGCAAGGATAGAAAAGAGTACAGCCTAAAGGCTTGACAGCACCCAAACTTAACTTATAACTTAAATTAAGTTTATCAATTTAGCAAAGGATCATCACTTAACAGCATTTAACTTAACCTAAACTTTCCACTTTAGCAAAGCATTCATGTAGGATTTACTTATATCACAAYAGTAAMTTGCCTACAGGCCTATCTTACTTRGTACCTAAACRTCTAAGAGAGCAGCATTTCTCCCATATTTGCCAAAGCATATGTGCATAGCACGGACACAGGCATAGAGTCAGTGCAAGGTACTTGTGAAAAATTCTCCTCAAAAGTCCRTGAGATGCTTATTTCATAAGACTGCATCTTTCTAGAAGGTGCAGGATTGAGCTTTGAGGGGTGGGGGGATGAGCCCAGGATCCCATTGTTCGATGATTCCCTGAGTACAGCAAATTGAGAGTTTGCTGGCCCTGAGAAGCCCCACTCAGAGGGATTTGACTCTGGGGCTGCAGCCACTGTCATCCAGAAGAGCTCCAAGAGTCTCATTTTGGACCACAATTTATAGACACAGTGGCTTTAGTTATAGCAATGTTTCATCCTGGCTGCACTTTGGATTGGCCACTTTCTTCGAAAGTGTGGAAAAAAAGGATGTTATGCCATCCAGGGAAAAAGAGTTTCCAAGGCAGTTTTTTTTTAAAAAAAAAAAAAAAAAAGGCAGGAGCTCATTAGACAGCACGACAGTTCCTGGGAGCAGAATGTTTCTGATAACTCAGGAGGAGCTGGGCCCTGGTGCTGCTCATCAAGGCCGAGGCCTAACGAGCATTTCTCAGATCACAGTCTGGCCTAAAGTAGGGGCGGTGATTCACCACCACAAAGTGCACAAAAACAACCAGCCAATGGCTGCCAGTTAATAAACAGGGACAAACCCCTGCTTTTGGGGTACGGTAGCAGAAACACGCATTAATCTCCCTCAGGAGTGAGCAGGAGTATCAGGCTGTTACAGGGCTGCAGAGACATTTCCCAAACACTTCAGGATGCGGATCCACGAGTCAGCTCTCTCCTGGTGAATTTGAGGGGCTCTTGACGGCAAGTTCATGCAGAAGGTGAGAAAAGAGAAAAGTGAGGGCTGTGAAGCATGTGGATAACATTGGAGAACTGTTAAAGGAGAGCTGTCAGAGCCACATCCTGGCTGCAAAATGAGAGGTTATTAAMATGAATGACTCTTGAACTTGAGTTMAGTGTATGACTACACTCGCACTATTCAGTTTCACGCAAAAAGATGGGAGCTAAGAGTAAAACCAGGCAGGAGGTTGAATTAGTGCTTACAGAAGTGGGACAACCTCCAAATAAAAGTTTGTGGGCAGCTGGGATATACAACAGCCAAAATGAAAATGGAAGGGACAAACAGGCTAAACAAATCTAGAAGTTTTGAAAATAATCAGGGTTAAGTTAAAATTGTTTATTTATGCCAAAGGAAATCTTCATTTTCAGGCTATTTAACCTGCTTTTATTTTCCAATGCCTTTTTTAACTTTAGATTACCTGAATGAAAAAGACTTTCAGTACAAAATCTTGCAGTGTTTAAATTGGAAAAATATTGAAGCAAAGGGTATAATTTTTTTTCAGCTATGAAATAGTTCATTTTGAAAATGTTTAAATAAAGATAATACTTCTTAGAAACATCTTCTGACTGCATCTGCTGCGAGAGTCAGTGCATGGGACAGAAAATCTGTTTAACAATGCTGGTAGAAGTGCATGTGTCTCTAATCTCCATTCTTTTGGCTTGATTAGTATTGCTGCATTAATGTGTTGTGTCTTGAGCAGCTGTCTAGCATCTCTGATGGCTCTGAGTCTAGAGATAATGTCTCTTCCAAATGTCGTTTTTGGGATAGATGATCTTACAAGGAAGCTGTTAATCAGGAATCTTGTGTTTCATGRGATAATAGTGTCAGAAAAAAACTGCTTCATGGAAACTCTTCAACAGAGAACAAAACATTAAAAAATAGAAATAAAAACATCAAAAGCTTTCAAGGGCATGCATTCAAGCATTAAGAAGTGCCAGATTTTAATTTTGGTTGAGAATCCTAAATTCACTCCCCTTGTGCAAATAATCAAATCTTTATTCATGTATTTTAGAAATTTTTCACAGAATTTAAGCTTCATAAGACAGGCTGTACTCTGTTAATSATCAGCTAATCAAAATTTTGTGTGATCCCCACACTTAGTGGGTGACTTTTTTTCCCAGTATTATTTGCTGTCTAGAAATAATRCAGAGCCAAGATGCCTGACAAAGGACCAAATTCCAGCTGATCAGTGCAGTGTGAGCCTCTGCATATGACAACAGGTTCCTGCTGACTCTGGGACAGCTGCTTGAATATTTCCCTGCTCCTTGGCACCTGCTGAATGTGAGTCAGACCTTGATCTGAGGATGGAATTACTAATTCATCTCTGCATCAGTGTAGTATGTGAATACTACACAAACATTCATTGCTCAGATCACTAATTTCTGCAGAACACCTACAATGTGAAGACAGATTGTTACCCCAGATTTAGAGATACAAAAAAAACTTAGAATAAAATTTTCATTAAATAGTACAACATGTTCTGTGTTCTGTGTTAGTGTTTGCAAGACCCCCAGGGGCTGGATCTTTTAACCACCCTCATAATTTAGGAGTCTTCATGAATGCTGACACCTCCCACTTCTCATTTACATGTCCCTCTTCCTCTGGCTCTTCTTMCCCATCCATTTTCTTTGCATTTCATTTTCCACTTGGGAATCTCTCTGATTTCCCATGCCCTGAGCCCAGTTTATCTTAGACTTTTCTGAAGACTACATTGTCTCTAAGGAGGAGTCAGAGACTACAACAGATGAGACCAAAAGGTATTGGATGTGGCTATATCTATAAATCCCTTTATAACAGTGCAATAGAGTTTTCCAGGGTAAATGAAATACTGTCCTTCTCTTCAGAGAGGAGGATAMAACCCAGAGGAAATAGCCCAGTGAGCACAGAACAGAAGAGCCCAGGTAGCAGAGACTCATACTCAGCATACTGTGGCACTTTGCTGGAGAAAGGAAGGGTGAGGTGGTTCCACATGTAGGTGTGAACAATTTTCAGATGACATCAAAATAAAAGTGGAAAATGTATTTTTTTGTTGTGTATATGGCAGCAGAAGATCTTGTARGGCAAATTCTGAATAAGAGGACTGYCACTGAGGCTGGAGATAAGYTTATGAAGATGTTTATGTGGGGAAAATAGAAGTTAGGCTTTCCTGTACTGTACAGAGGACTCTTGACAAGAATCATCACTGAAAGAACAAAACTGAACTACTGCTGCTGTGATAGAAAGGAAATTGGAATGACAGGAATTTCTCTAATGTACCTGCAAGTGGTGTTYTGCTCTGTCTTGGGACAGAATCTTTTCTTATGCATATTTGGGTTAAATGCCATTATTTCTCTTTGTTTTGCACTGTGTAAATGTTTGTTTTCATAATTTTCCACACACAAGCAGCATTTTTTAAAAACGCTATGTGGTAAAAATTGAGTGATTCAGAGTTAAACATGACAGCTTATCTGTCTGCCTGGAAATGCAGGGTATGGTCCTGCAAACATTTCCATTCCAGTTCAACACTTGTGAGTCAGCCTTGAATAACTTGCCCAGGGTCAGTCAATAACAATACTGATAGACCATAAGGAATTTTTTTATGTGTATTTGTAGGATTCTGTCTGTCTAGAGTTAGCTGAATTCCAGAAGAAATAGCTTTCTAAACAGCATGCAGGAAAATATTCACCGTGAGAGATTTACTGTACATCTTTAGCATTTTTTCCTCAGGGCAAATTTCTGTTTATGTAGAAATTAGACTTGGGAAGCAGCAGTCATGGTAGCGGTTGTGTRGCAAATGGCCAGAAGCAGACTGCTATTGCTGTAACTCTGCCTGAGCTTTAAATGCACTTGAAATATTCAGAATTTTTCATAAATTTTATTTGATCATCTCTTCAAACACCAACAGTACATAGTATGCTATGCTTTTTATTAAATCACAGATCTTTCCCTGAGCATGGGTTTCCTCCTACAGAAACACACAGCTCTTTGAATTTGTATGTGGAATGATGAAAGTCCTATTTTCTACTTTCTATGAAGTAGAAGACAGAAATTGCTATACCTGTGCAAAATGTAACCTGAATCACAGGTCGCATATTCAAATGTTTTAATTAGAAAGATTAATTATCTTGAGAAGTAATGTAAAGTCTTGGTGCAATCTTCAAAACTCTGTAGAAATAAACAACAGCATGAAATATCCTGGCTCACAAATCCACAGGTCTGTCTTTCCAGGGAATACTTGGCTTAAGAAACGCTGTCCTGCTTCTCATTTCAGCTCTGGTGCTATGGCTTTCYTTCTCTGGTGCACACATCTTTCAAATCAGTATCCTAACCCATGCTCTTGCAGCCAGGGGAATTGCTCTGGTTAGGGCTCCTCAAGCTCTGTCTGCAGATAAATGTGTCAGGGAGCAAGTTCTTTGTCTGTGCCAGTTTCACTTCAGGAAAGAGTTTAATTGCTTGTATCTGAAAGATGTGCATGGCAAATTCATCAATTCCACTGAGGTCTGTGTTTGTCTGTGGGTCAGCACCCTCGAGAACAGCCATTAGAATCTTTCTGCATAACTWTATGGCCAGAAACACATTTCAGCAATTGAATGAAGATAAATGACCTCATCCATCTGAACTTCTGGAGTCAGCAAACCAGAACTGGGAAAACCATCACACTGTCACATTTCTGGTTGTTACATCTAGTTAGGGCAAAAAAAGTACCATGAGGACAACCCTTCACATTTTCACACTTCAGAAACCCAGCAAACTTTAGGAAAACAGAGGCAAAGGGATAAAAACGCCTAAATAGTAATAGACTGAAAGTGTTTTCTTTCTTCTAAAGGCACTGTCATGATTTAAAGAATGGTTATCCTTCTGTAACCTAGGAACATTGTTCTCTTACTTCCTCWCATTCCATCAGCTGAGACACTATAAACTCTGATGCTGTGAAGGTTTGATTGAACCTCTTTCACTCTGCACCATTATCCTCACAGTGTCACTCAGGCTRTGATGAGGTGATGAAGTGTGTCTCTCCATAAAAGGTCCTCCACTTAGGAGGGTTAGAAAGTGTGGCCAAATGTAACTATGAGAACTATAGCTGTTCTCATACAATATGAATTCATGTTGTTGGCTCAAATTTGTGCAGATGGATGAAGTTGGGTTAATTTTTTCAGTGCATTTTAGGTCATATCAATTTTTTTGTCTGCACCATTCCCAGTTATATCTGTGGCTGTGTGTACCATGCAGGATTTTCTGTTATGTCTGCTTCCACAGCATGGCAATGGCTGATTCAGATGAAATAGGTCTGATATAATTATCATTATCAGGTTTTAGCTTTCATTTTACAGATCACAAAATAAATTATATAGAAAGTGGAAACCTGTGTTTTGCGTTTCTGTGGTTGAAGGGCACTGGAGAGAATTCAAGCACCTCTCTGAGTATTCTTCTCTTGTTAYAATGCTTGGGAACTAGGATTATGGATATGAGCAAATATAGGTGATAAGTGTAATTAAGATAACTTCCTAATCAGTGCAGACCACAATCAGTAAGTTACCACCCGTCAATGTACTGGGAATTAAAGACACTGATCCCAGTATTTGGGTTTAAGCCATATTTTTTCATTCAATTATAAAAACATAATTCACTTTATCTGTGAATCTGAGGTGAARCATGATTACTGWTGTCACTTCTGGCCTCACAGATGARGAAATATTCTTGGCTCTGTTGAGAGTCTTCTTTTTTTAATACAATAGTCTCTGAAAGTTGCTTATCTGGGGATGTACACTTATGCTGGCCCAGCACAACAGTAATAGACTAAGGCACATTAGAATAATCGTCTTGGCTGCCTTAAAGAAACAATTTTTTATTTCCATCTAGAAAAGGTCCCCTTTAAAATGTTTGTATGTTTAGCTTTGAGAGCAGGTATTCACAGTTATATCTTCTCWCTCCCTGCCTGAGATATGTGACATTTCCGTCATTCATCTTCTTTGACAGAGGTGCAAAACAACATTTTACACGCACWGCTGCAATGTATCCTGTCTTTTGCAGAAGTCAGGATCTAGTTGACTCTGTGATACCAGTACTGCCACACAGCTGCTTAATTCAACAACAGAATTGACTGGATACTGAATGTATCACATTATGGGGACAGTGTGTCACCAAGAAAAGCCTCAGCTGATTGACATTTTATTTTCTTTAGAAATAAGATTGAATGTTTGACAGAGAGACACCGAGGTGCCAACTTAAAATCCCAACTACTTYGTGTGATGTAGCCCCACTGTTTTAGAGGGAGAGAGATTAGAGCATGTATTTTCATTGTCACTAATGACCATAAAAAGGTTGGGGGTTAGTGTTCAGGGCAGAACTTGTGACCTTCATTTCTGTTTTTCTATTCCATGTGGAAGATATATATAAAGGCACCTTAATACCCCACCTTTTTGCATCTTGCAGTCTRCTGATCTCCAGTTGTGCATTCACATTCAAAAAATCAAGAGAAACAGTGGTGCCGGAGTTGTGGAGGTKTAAAGGCACAAAGGAATCCAAATTTTTAGTGAGAAATAGCGTCTTCTATTAGAGTTTTTAAGATAATTTGAACACATAGACTAGCTTTGGGGTGCAGACCGCATTAGGAGAGGAAATTTAGGTTGAAAGACATGCTGATTCACATCAGTGGGATGTGCTACAGGGAGTAAATGAACTTTAACAGCCTCTTCAGTCCTTTTCAGATTTTTAAACATCTTTCTAAATCAGAGGTGGTAAGGCGATCTTTCCTTCAAAATCAGAGTATATGGGCACACAGACAGCATGTGGGATTCCCAAACCAAAATCCCTCCTTTATCTGAAAAAGTATTAGTACATRACCTCCTCCTTTATGAATGCCTAAACACTTCAGCTGCGTGGAGATTGTTATGCAATGGGATTTTATCAGTTTCTTCTTTGTATGCTTTTCCATTTCCTGTAAGATAGTAAACTCATATTGTGAAGCAGGTTTTCTTTACTCAGTGAGAGTCACTGGATTCAGTGAATATCCAGACTGCTAAATGATAGAAGTTTTTATCCTTTTTTTTATTTTTTTTATTTTTATTATTTTTATTTAGGAAACACCCTGAAATGGGGGTATCAATTCTGGCTGTAATTGCTGCAATATCTATAACCAACCTACCAGAGAAGTGATGGTATGGATATTCTGCTACTTCCCATGTTTGAACTAAAGACATATTTTTAWTATGTGGATGACACATGAAGAAATATAGTATGTAGAGCTCCACCAGAAAACACAAAAATCTTCTGGTAAAGATCTACAATTTTCTAAAGCCCAAATAAAAAACTTTCTGTTCTCATCCAAGACAGTGTTCTTGTCCCCAATGCCTGCAGCTGTTTCAGAGCATCCAGATCTGGTCTTGAAAAGTGAGGAAGGTAAATGATCTTACACTCAATTCCCATTCTAGGTCTTTGTCATCAGAAAGGGTGGGCAGATTTGACAGGGAAATTTTTGGTCCTCCTTAATAGAGAAAGAAAATGTTGTAAAGCCAGCAGTCTTGAGAACTCATGGAATTCTACTGGTTGCGTGCAGGAAATTTAAAGTACAAGCAATGTGGATTTTTTCCAGAGTTTTTGTAATTTGGGACTGCATTATAGACTGTAATGCTAAGCACCCAATTGTGGTTGCAGAGCTGGAGGTAAATTGGAGTCTTGACAGAAAGGGATGGGAATGGCTAATACAATTTTAAAACTGCTTACTCAGAAATGATTTTTTTTTTTCCTTGTCCATTCCCTGCTGCTATTGCCAAATCCCAGAAATGTGCTTTTTAACAAGAAGGACTGCAATGCATTTCCTGTATGTTAATAGTATCCCAGAAGGTAGTGAGATGTTGCTGGGGTCCAAGTAATAAGACACATATTGGAATGAAGAGAAGAGAAGAGAGATGTAATTATTTAAGCAAAGAGTCCAGTAGCTGGAAGATTCATCAGTCATCTAGTCCATCACTGAGCCTTATCCCTAGCTGAGGTAAAGTTGCATATTCCTTTKTATTACAGTGGAATAATTCTGGTTCCCACTGTTGATTTGACCTTTTACCCAGAGAACTAGGCTGTCAGATATTACTAGAAAGGAGTATTCAGTGGGAGGAAGAGCATGGCAAGTTAACAGGGACAAGTTTTACCAAATATATTTAGAATGAAAAATCATCTTTTTACTAAGTTAAGCACCAGTGATACATGGATCTTGCAGCAGCTCTTAGGAGTAGATCTGTAAATCTCATCCTCTCTGAGTTTCAAGAAATGCAGTATCTGATCAATAGACTGACCAAACACTGATTATTTGTAGTGGAAAGTTGCCTCCCTGGCTACAAAAATTGTRGAGCAAAGGTTGTTTCCAGTTTGAGAAGGCACTTCATTATTTGTGCAGTCCAAAGAAACAGATCAATCTCCTATCCCTAAGGTCAAGGAGACTCATCTGGCCTGAAAACACTGAGACATGCAACTAGGACTGTCCTCACAAGAACTGCAATTATTTATTTGGTCACAGTAGGGTGCATTCCTTAGAGCCTGATAATCAATTGTCTGCCCAGCAGAACACAGTTAAGTTCTACATGTAGGTATAATATTTTTATTTAATGCACAAATTCCTCTAATGAGTCCCTGCTAAAGAAACAAACAAACAAACAAACAAACAAAAAAAAAAAAAAAAAACAAAACAAAAGAAAGAAGCAGTGTCTCAAATATGATTCTTTATTATTTTGATGGTCATGATGATGGTAAGGCTGATGATGGTATATTTCTTGAAGTTCATTTGCCCAGTTTCAGAGAGGAAATTGGATCTAGGRTCATTCAGAGCTTCATCAAATAGAGAAGCTGTAAAATAAAAATTACTTCCTGCCACAGTTCTAATAAACCTCCCCTTCCTGCATCTCCTTTCCTCCATGTATAAGATTCCCCCTGTAGGTTCATAATGAGAAGGAGATTTAATCTCCTTCGCTCTTGCTTTATGGGAGCCAGTAGCTGGAACTCTATTTAGATTGATTGTTCTTCACTTRTTATTAACAAGTGGCAAATTAATAAAGATGAACAAAAATGAAAGAGGAGATTTAAATTCAGCTTCCTCTGCACCACAGGATTTTGATTTCAGACAGTTTAGTTCTAATTTGAAGACAATGACAGTGAATTGATAACATTCTAGGGCATGTTAAGATTCAGTGTGAAGGCTGATAAAGTATTTTGTGGCCTTTTTGGTTCAGATTTAATTATCACCCAAAACAGGTCTTAATTCTTCCCYGCTGGTGCTCTACCTGGTGCCTTTCCCCTTCACTCAGAAAACTTGACAGAGGCTGGCTAGATTGCAATGAATGGTGCTATAATACTYCTTATATGCCTCTTGTAACTTTTGCAATTGTTTCATAACTGGTGCTCCAGACAATTTCTCTGCTGTTCTCAGTATAAATGACTGAACATATCAGTTTATAAAAAATTCTAAAGTGTTTCTTTCATCTCCAGGTGGAAATTACTTCTAACATGCTTTGGTTGGAGAGCAGGATCTTATGGGAGCTCCATTCTCAACTCATATTTTTGATGCAATGGAAAGAAGAAAAGAAACCTGCATATTAGTATAATTATTGCTATTATTATTATTATTATTATTATTATCATCATCATCATCATCATCATCATCATTATTAACGTTGTTGCTGCTGATTACTTTTATTTCATTATAATTATGATAACAACAGCAATAATAATAGTAATATTGCTGTAACCAAGGCTATTTGCACCACATTTTAAAATGYGACTTCTGTCCAAAGCAGCACTATTTCAATTTCTGGCTTGACAGCCTGCTTAGAAAAGAGCTCAGTGAACAGCTGCAGGTTTCCAATTCCAAATTGTTCATGAAAGGAATACTACAATTTTGAACATAAGGAGTTAGCAAAGTACTGCACCTTCCAAGGTGGTGGTATGCTTCAAATTGGATAGATTTCAGCCTCTCATTAGGATTCATTTGAATTTTCAGTGGTAATTTCCCCATTGTTTCAGTCACTTCTTTAACTCCTTGTTTTCTATGCRGAAATAATGTTTGTGGATACTTTTGCAATACCCACTTCACTTGTAAGTCAGCCTTTCTTGCTAAGTGTTTGATCTCAGGTGCAGGCAAAGAGGATTTAGTAAGAGTTAACAGCTCTTGAAAGAAGGCTTTTTCAGATCTAGGAAAAGAATATGAAAGTGATCAGAAGCACTCATTTCTTTCCCAATTCACCTTAAATATAAACATGGAATTTACAAAGTCTTTTTATAGGGGCTATAGTCATATCATGGACCCTGTTACACTATCTGTAAGTCTACAAAATATTTCCAACCTGATTTCTTTCTAATCCAGAAGCCATTAAATCAGTTAGGATCAAGACCATGGCATAAAGCATTAGATGAGAAAGACAAGATGTAATTCAAGTAGAAAGCAAATATTTCTCTATTGTGTGCAGGAAACAAAGGTGGGTGCACAGTAAGCAAAATGTTGGAGAATACTGAAAAATTTGGAARTCTTACTATTCAATCACTATTGTGGCAACAAGATACTAAGATAGAAGCTTCAAGCCAAAAWTATTCTCTGATATTTTGCATGAGTGATTGAACTGAATGTCACCCCCAATTTCTCTTTTCCACCTCTCACAGCTGTGAGATTATAATGGATCATATGAGTACTCTTTAACTGGAAAGTAAGAAAACTAAATTGTTTATTGAAGGAATGGAATTAACAGTAATACTTGAAACTGAAGATGAGTGCAAGGAATTCATTAGATCCCTAAGATGCTGTCTGTGCTGTAAAAGCAGATGCAATTCAGTGCTTATAGATATAAGATAAAGCACATGGGAATGCACACATACACCATCATGAGCTCTAAATTAGCTATTGCTATCAAGGAGACCTTGGAGTCWCTTTGTGTAGTTCTCTGGTGGTGAACAAGCAAGAAAAAAGTGAGGAATTTTTGGGAAGAAGTAGAGAATAAAGMAGAAAACTTACTTCATAGCTAATCATATCACAAGTGCCATATGACACAAAGGAAAATTATGAGGTGGTTCTATGGAATAAACGAAGTACATATGAGAGAAAATATCACTCTGGGGTTACACTCGTCCTAAGCTATTACTAAGTGTCTGCTCCTGGCTATTTCAAAAGGAAAGCTGGGTGAGGGAGTGCATTTTAGGTTAGAGACCATAACAGACCATTCTTATATTGATTCATTTCTTGCTTTCACGCTTTTCAAGCAGGTGAATCTCTCAATGTATCCAACGGGTATTTAACATAGGATTTTAGGACACTTCAGCATTTACATTCCTTTAGGATTTTTGGCTACCACATAAATGTAGCAGCAGGTCCTGGCTAGTCTTGAAACATAATGTCCAATCATAAACTGGTTTAGCTTCATTTATTAAAAAAATACATAATGCCAGATGAGATTACTGCTCACACATTGTATGATGCACCTGGCTAGGAGTAAKGCCAGATATGTCTCAACAGAATTAATTTTAAAATTCAATGAAAGAATGAAACATTAAATGTATCAAATTTACTCTAATGTACATCCTTCTGCAATTAAAAAAATTAAAAAATAAGAGATCATATATATTATAAAATAATATGTAAACAGTGTCTTTTTTTTTCCACGAGGGATGCTGGAGGCATTTTCATATGTTACATAAAATGTATACAACTATTACATATTATATGAATGATATAGGTCTTTGTTCTGAACTTTGAAATTATCTGCTTTCATTCTTTGAAAATGTCATTGCTCAGCTTCATTATTTCTTTTATCTTTTTTCTTGGTTTTTTTTTTTTAAATCTTGATTCGTTTGGTTATGCTCTGTCGTTAGCATCTCTAGTGCCCTTGACATGACACTTTCAGAGCAATGTCTGAACTAGAAAAATATGCTGTAATTGAGTGTTAATGGGAAAAATATACATGGGCTTTATGACAGACCCTTCCAGGAAGCTGTGACAAGCTTTCCTGTCTTGACACCTTGATATCAGATTTTTAATGCTTAATTAATTTTCATTTTCTTAACATGAGACCAAATTTTTCTGTRTGATCAATTCAGATTTTCTGCCAACACTGCTTTGGATGACATGCACATAGCAGCAGGTAGATCATATGCTCTGTACTTACTTGAAGCAATGAGCACATTGTGCTGGGGGCAGGAAAACCCTCAGCAACAGGGAGTGAATGATCCTTGTTTGGATTTGCTCAGAGCAGAGACTCAGCCTTTGCAGGGCTCCTTCTGTGAGCAGAGCTGCACCTGCTGCAGCTTTTGCAGGAGGGCAGTTTCTAAAGCTCGGTGAAGCTGCGCTCCCACACAGCACAGGTGTTTGGAATGGAGCTCTCTACTGATATCTTTCACATCATTACCCCTTGAATAGCACYTACTTTGCATGAACCTGTGCAAAAGAGCTTACCAAAGCCATGTTCTCACAGGATACCAACTCAGGAGGCAAAGCCAGCTGAAGGACCTGCCCTCCCCTGCTYAGCTCTCTCCTCTGCCTGCTTATTCCTGTCCCTGGTTCGTGCCTCAGCTGAGCTAGCTCAAGTACTTTCAGGGCTGTTTGAAGCCCAGATAACAAAACCAGCTCAGTTTAGAATAAATCCTTTCCATATTTAGCTTTGGAAAGCACTGAATGCAGCCTGMAAGGAATTCTCCCAGCACATCTGAGGTGCCAGCTAGCAAGGATGCAAGAGGAAGGCATGGATGTCTGGAGGTAAGAAGGGGAAAAGACAGGAAAATTTAAACCTAGTCCACAATATTCCAAACTAATCCAAACCTAGTAGCTGTCTGCACCACACTTGACTGTTGCAGGTATTACCCAGCAGCAAATGACTGTCCTCTGAAGCCACAGTCATAAAGATAGTTATATTTTAAAATAGTCATCTTTCCTTCAATGTCATTTGGCTACTGCCGTTTGTGCCAGGCTCTGTTGGAGGCAATGGCCATCCCTCACATTTCTCTATTAATTCTCTGCTCCCCCCCTTTCCTGTAAGATCTGGGATGTGATTATCCCACCTGGTACAGCACTGATAGCTCCTCAGCCAGAGTGCCAGGTCAGTAATTTGGCAYCTCTGCCTTGTACCACATGCATTTCACTTAAACCCAGAGCAGCAGTTTTGTCATGGGGCCCTAGTCCCATTCAGTCATCCTCTTCTACACTCGCTGTGTGGGAGTTTAAGCCAGGCATTCTTGGTCAGCCTCTGCAGGCCAMATTTAATGACAAGGGAGAAATCACTCTGACAAAATGCGTACACAGCTTCCTACACTAAATCACAGATGCTAAATCACACTCTGCCAGTCATGCTCAGGATGAGAATTCACTTCATGAACACTCCCCTTGATTTAAATGGAGGGGCATGCCAGCTATTTTTAATTTACGAGCCCACCATTCTGCTGCTGGTGGCCACTGTTTGTGGTATATTGCTGTGATGCACTAAGCTTATACTAAAACTTCCCAGCACATCCYGTCACATAAATTCTCTGTGTCTGCACTGTGTTACTTTGACAGTCATCAGCTGTGTGGGGTCTGAAACTTGGCATTCTTCATCTTTTCATCAGACAAAACTTGAGGAAATTTGTCTAGGAGGTTGTAATCTTCATTTATTTTCGAAGGATATACTGATGGCATAAACAACATTTACAACAGAGTAACTACACTAACAAAGTAATCATGTTCTTAGTAAGAAAGATACAAGGTGAATTTTCATCTCAGACAAATATAGTGAGTTTTTTTGCCACTTCAGCTGTGTCTATATAATGGTGTCCTTAACAAATGTTCGCTTGTTAAGGATTGTATCTCAATTAACCCAAATGGTTTTCAAATTGAAACAGAAAAAGAAATGCATGAAAAGGCCACTTATAAGCAATTTGGAGTGAATTGCTGCAATTTATTGCCAGCTTGAAACTCTGAGATGGACCAAAGGTAAATCACTGCATTTTGAAACTAAGCAAAAAGARCCACTATTTTCCCTCCCTGTTGAATTTGAAGCGAAAACAAACTGGCTACTGAATACAGAGGAATGAGTTGTTCTACCACAACAGAACATTTTAGCTTTTTTAAGACATGATTTTGACCTTGTGCTGATAGGCTTCCCATCTTGAATCAAGGGTTGAGTCTCTTCAGAGATCCTTTATGGCATCTTAGCCACTGCTGAGATGAAGACCCAGTATGTTCCCTCATCAGAGCAGCAGGAACTCCTTCTGCCAAGGCTCTTTCACAGCTCCCTGGCTTCAGCACTTGGTAAAATTCACTCCAGCAGAAGAGGCCAGTGTTTCTCTTGTGAGATGAGTCTAGCCAATGGAAGCCGACACTGAAAAGGACACTGAAAAAAAGGTGCAAGAGGGCATTAAACTGAAATAATTTGGTCCCCATGGGACAGTCTTATACTCGGGAAGATCTCATATTCACCCCTAATAAAAAGAAACACCCTTTAACCATAACAGTTTCTTTCTAGAGTCTTACTGTGTTTTCATCTCTCATCATTTGCTCTGACAAGCAGTCTCCTGTCTGTATAAGACACAATTGCAGGGCAACCAGGATCATCAGAGCAGGGCAGCCGCTACTGAAGAGAACCCGGGGAGAGAAATAGACTCAGTAGCTACATTCCAATAAGCAAAGTCTGATCAAAACATGCAAAAAGTGTACTGTCTTTTTTTTCAGTTTGAAGATGGGCATAGTATTAATGCTGTATTAAGGTAACTGTTGCGCAACTTTCATTATCGATAAATTAGGAGAAGCAAGGTACCTTGGAATCACAAATGCAAAACTAAGATGTCTGTAGCGACCACAACTGCACTAAATATGTTAAAGGTCTCAAAAAAAAAATCTTTAATCTAAAAATCTTCTAATCTGGAAGACTATKAATTTAAGTTTTTGCCTACATGCTAAATATGGGAGAACGGGATGAGAATCAAACATTAAAAAATGTGTATAACATATTTGATATACAGCATGCTACCCTGCCTGCATGCAGTGGGAGTCCTCCTAGGTAGAATCAAACTGGAATTTCCTGGCTTTGTTAAGAAGTAAGTGCTAACCCATGGAACTTCGTTAATAACTTCTGTGTTTTCAAGAACAAYTTGATACAAAGGGAAAAATCTCTTTCCCCTAATGCAAAATAGTTGTTCTTGAACTGTAGCAGCACATTTGCTCCACAGGTCTTTCTTAGACATAGTATCCTGCTCACTAAAGAATTCAAGTTATCAGTTGAGTATAATCCAACTTTTTTACATGTCATGCTATGGAACATGGGGGTTTTGTATGTCAATTCTTTGCTGTTTACTATAATTTATTTCCAGACTTCCTTCTTCACTTTTCCAAAAGATCCTTGCACTGAACAGGAGCCACACCATGTGACTGCACTGCAGTCTACTCCGTGTTTACTCCACTGGCACAGGCAGAGGAGATGGTGAGGCAACACGAGCAGGAAACAAGACAATAACAAAGATGGAATATGACTTGAGCAAATTTCAGAAGCTCTCAAGGAAACAATGCAAAATATATAAATTAAGGAATGTCTGTTTGTCTGACTCCAGTCAGGTTAGCAAATAAACCCCAAACCTTGGTGTTCTGATCTAGAGGGGAGAAAGGAGAGAGTACAGAAGGCMATAGCTAGAAATGAATGTCTGGTAATGAGACGAACACAGGTAGAGTTGGATGGGATTTCAAAAGAACTCAGGGTGAGAGAATTTACCTAAGGTGAAGAGCTATTATGTACTAAGAATATAAAGTTTTTGGTGCTGGGATCTTTCCTTTTTCCTTTTTTTTTTTTGTATCCTGTTTAATTTATTTAAAGGAGTAGGCAATTACTTCATAASTGGTTTTTTAGCCTCAGTCTCATCCACTGTTGAGACATTCTTGAGGACAAGTATTTGGTAGTGATGGGAGCTGAAGAAACAATCATGCTCCCACAGCTGGAACTGTCTGCTGGAGCTGTCAGTGGCACTGAGGGCATTTGAACCTTGGAACTTCAATTGACTACACACAGAGTAATGAATGAGGCTGTATTTGACACAAGGGAAATACACTTGAATCATCCTCAAAACTAATCCTCAGTGCTGGTCCTGAAGACCTTCCAATCATATTTCTTCCTTTGTAACCATCTTGCCCTACTTTAATTTCTGTCTTCACCATCTTTCTCTCCAGGCTTAACTTCAATAGAGGAAGTGCCYTATGTTGGATTTTGTGTATAATCCTAAACTTCATAGCAAGGAAAAAATGTCTAGGAATGTTGGGCAAGACACAACCTTTCTAGGTAATCAACTATGGGCACAGATAAACTTGGATCATTGAGGTACAGTTTCTGATTCTAGAACTTCTATTTCCCTGCACTCACGTTGCTGATTTTATCAAAATCTTGAGAGACAGTTAAACTTGATGAATGCATCTCAGTTTCTACACARAATGAAATAACTTCAACTCAAATCTCATATTTGCTGGAGCTATCACACTGAAAATTTCTAGCCCCAGAGCAGTACAGGTAGCTCTTTGCCCAACCAGTGAGAAACCTGTTTGTATTGTTTTCAGATTTGGGCAAATGAATTATTGGGTTTTGTGTATCTTATGAAATTTTCTATCTATATTTCTGCCCATGAATCATATTTTAAAAGACATAAGCAAACATGGACACAATTGTGCCTCCTGCTAATGATGGTACATAATGACATGTAGACACTTCTAATTTTTATTATAACTCACTATACTGAAAAACACATAAAAGRTACTACCAAACAAGACAGAGAGGAAACAGCAATTATGTTTTAGCTTTTATTTCATGCTCAATGTTCTTCAGCTCTCTGTTGCACATTACTAACATTTCTAGCAGTTGAAGAATGATTAAATTCCTCCTCCCATTTTGCTTGCTGTTCATCTTCTTACTTTTATCCTCTCAAATTATATATCTAGTTCACCTTAAAAAACATAACTTCTTTTTATGAGTGTCTAAAGTCCAGAAACTGAGAGCTTTCTGTCTTTTTGCTGAAGTAAATTCTGTTACTTTTGGTGAGTGAGGCATTGTAGCAAGGAGGCTCTGGAAAGCCACAGCAGGAAGTGCATTCTTTCCTCTTTCTCACTGTTACAGACTGGGGAGATCCTGATTGTGCTGAAATGAGGTAAAAGCCAGCACCACATTCTCAATTCTGCATGGATCATCCACTGTCTATTATGAGCTGAAAATACCATCATAGGAAGCATTAAGAAGGCACAGATACTAGTAATGAGCATATGTGTATCTCTATTATACTGGTTTTAAGATAACAAGGTGTAGTGAATGCAAAGGACCTCACCCAGACTGTACAGAAAAAAAAAAAAAAAAAAAAAAAAAAAAAAAAAA
>NW_026623235.1:6764552-6814307 GCF_030028575.1 Malurus melanocephalus
AAAGACATTGAGGATCTGCTTGTTCTCGTGCACATTCACTGTGTGCTGAAGGCTGTAACAATGAAGAGAAATGATAGCAGAGAACAGCATTGCCCTCCCTCAGACTGAGAAACTTTCACTGCAAAAACATTTTAAAAGAATAACCCAGAGTACAGTAATTAAAGCTGATTTGGCTTCTCAAAAGACGGCTTCAAGCTTTTGTGCTGAACCTTCACAAATTCCACAGGGCTTTATTATTAATTGTGCTCCCCCTGCACACTGCTCTCTTTGGGATGTTTCTGCTGTCACAGGCTCAGTATTTCTCACAGGCTTTCTGTACATAACTGAGACTTGTCAGGAGAAGGAAATGTTTTTCCAAGCATTTTTCCCCTTTGTCCTGCCTCTCTTGTGCCTTGCTCCCTTGGTAATTTTTTGTTTGCTAGCTTTTTAATTTTCTTTGACATTTTCTTTCAAAAAGTCTCTGGTGGAAAGGAATGACATTGGGACTGGATGCTTTTCTTTCACCACTCTGAGATCATATGTCAAACCCACCTGGGATCATTGCTCCTGAATCTCTGAACAACCCGGTCTCTTGCAGGAGCTGCTTGACTCCCTCCAGGGCAGGCACGAATGCAGCTGTGGGTGCAGCACACACAGCTGGCCGTGGGTCCACATTCCACCAGATATCAGGAGAGACAGATACAGAATTTTAAGGCTGCTGCTAGGGAAGGGAAACTGGGTTGGGAAGCAATCTGTTGCTAGAGGGGAGAATCAACCCTTCAGGCTGTATTTCTCTCACAGCCATTTTTCTTATGTTTCTCTGTGTTGCTTTTTGTTTGGTTTTGTGTTTTGCTGTTTTTTTAACTTGGAGGTGTGAAAGGCTGGATTTTGTAGAAATTGGAAGACAGGCTATATATCCTGGAATAAAGTGAAAGGCAGCACCCTTTATTGTATCCAAAGGGACTATAACATGAGAGGTTGTGACCCACTGTCATTTAAAGGATACCCCTAAGTCTCCAAAGACACTTGTTACTTTCTAAGAAAAACTCTATTGCTAATATTCCTTGCTTCTTTCCACAATCGCTCACAATAGATAAACAACATGGGGTCGGGAGAAAAACCCCAGTTACCAATTTGACTGAGGCTTGTGCTATTGTAACACATGACATTTATTTCTCAGTGACAGCCAGCAGATCACCTTGCAAGGCTAACCAGTCTATCACAGCACCCCATGGGTTTCAGCAAAACAGGGTAGATGAGAAGGGGACCTGACTGTGGACAGCAGTTCTTTCCCTCTGTAGAAGAATTGTTCAAATGGAAAGAAATAGAAAATCCCTTTGCTGTCAAATAYATTGTTTCATCCATCTAACTGTCCTGACCAGTGTATGACTCTGCTGCAGGGGAAGGCTTCCATTTGTGGGGAAAAATGAACTTTATTATCATCACCTGTTTGTCCTTGATGGCAAAGTCAAGAGTTCTTTAAATTCTTTGGATTTATTGAGGTGTGCACATATATATATATATGAGGCATCCACTTGTGACCTAGTTGTCTGCCCTTTCTTTACAGTCAATAAGACATTTCTCTTGCACCTTTCTTCATTTTAATGAAGAAAATATCAAATCAACTTGTGTTATGTGATGCCCTAGAAGTGTCTGCTTGYTCCCATTAACTCCTCAGAGAAGTASAATGKCCAGTTTAGATATACTGAAAAATAAATGTCACTCGCTATCTTCATTAGGAGTAAGAAGGAGGATCTGAGAAACTCGGGGCTGGKGAGCCTCACCATGATGCCTGGGAAGGTATTGAAATAAATAACCCTGGAAAGCATTCCCAAATTTATCAACAACAGGAAGGTTACTGGGAGCAGTCAGCTTGAATTTATGAAGGGGAAGTCAAGTCTGACCAACCTAATCTTCTATGATAAGATGATACTGACTCCCATAGCACTTTATAGATAAACTGAAGAAGTGTGGTCCAGATAACAGGGCAGTAGACAGAGKCAGATTCTTATAATTTGTGTTTATTAAAAGGACAGCAGGCAACAGGCATGAGTAGATATATGAGAAATTGCTTTTAAACACAGCCATAACTTTTTTTTATTATGATTTTAGTCAAACACTGAAACATGTTGCCCAGAGAGGTTGATGAGCTTCAGTCCTTGAAGATATTCAAAACCTCACTAGATGCAGTCCTGGGCAATCTGTGGTAGTTGACTCCAAGAGATATCAAACATATTAAAATATTATTTGGTTTTTTTTGTTTATCCAAACCCAATATTCTACCAGAGAACAAAAAAATCTGGACTAAGCTTCTGAGTCTTTTGCCAGGTTATTTGTTTCAGCTGTGTCGTAGTGGAATCAAACTAATGCTCTCATTGACTGAAATCTCTGCACCCAGGAGTGCTTAAAAAAAAAGGATTAACAAAGTCTGTAACAATGCATTGGATTCTTTTTGGTTGTGAACACAAGAAATAAAGTTTTGTTTCTTTTTTAAAGAGTAACTTCTGAAGCATCAGGCAAATATCATGGGATCTGGAGAGTTTATCAGTGTAATAGGTGGTKCCCAGGAAGACACAGAAACACATTAGCATCACATAGACATGATTTGCTTTGTTCATAGCACCATTGACTGGGTCCAAGAGCAGTAAAAGTCAGAGTTAAAGTGTGGGATGAAAGACAGTTTGTCCATGCCTGAAGTTAAAATAAAATTTTCTCACTTCTCTCTAGAAGAGACCACTAAGCAGGAGACTTGAACTAGTTTTTGATTTACCAAAGTGGTTTTTTTCTTCTCAAGGCCCAGAGGAAAACCAGACTTCAGTATAGTGAAAGGAACTTGAAGAATTTCTTCTGTTTCTTCCAGTCTCCAGGGAATCTGTCCACATCTCTCATGGCTTACCTCATTTTGAAACCAATGTTATAGAATACTCAGAGAGAAACACCAAGAAAAATATTAATTCCCGTTGTGTTTGGGCAGAAAATAGCGTTCTGTGTTCTCAGTAGCAGACCTGGCCATGTGGCCCAACCTCTGCAACCTCCAGGCTGCAGTACTGAGAGTCCCGACAGCGATGAAACGCTGCCTGCCAGGGCTTCAGCTGCCCAGACGGCAGGAGCACATCGAGCTTTGYCTCATGGGTCACTTCCCCTACAMRAGTTTCTGCCCCTTTCCCAGCTCCYCAGYRKCCKTGGGGTTCATTTCAGTGCCTCCAGAGTGAAGTTTGTTCCTGACATTCCAGCAGGGCTTGTTGCTTCTGAACATCCACTTAGGCTAAAACAAAAATGAATTACAAAGTGACAAGATAGCTCTAGACACACCAGTGAACTAGAAATAAGTGGAAAGGTCAGTAAAATATTCTTGTGCTGAATTAGAATGTCTGTTTATTAAAGAATACATGGAAATGGAGCAATAGTTAATGCTTTGCTATTGCACAACATATTCTTTATATATTCCTTATCTCATTAGCACAYTGAATAGGTGTTTGAGGTAGGGATGCACCCAAAAGTCCGTTCAAAAAATAAAGGAAAGGAAATGTGCAAATAATAATGCCACAGGACTCAGACATAGATTTTCTTTAAAATCCCTTTATTTCTCTTTTCTTTTAACTTCTGATCATAATCTTTCAGAGCAACATTTTGCAAATTTCCTGTGTCTAGAGGCTTTAATAATGGAACACTGAAAAGTTCTTTGAACATGCACCAGGTGAAATACTTTTAAAATMGGATCATTTCAATTACTGCTGCATTTTCCCCTTTTTCTTACTGCAGCATGGTCATCATTTGAGAAGGTGATATTTTATGAACTGACCCACTTAGAGACAATGCCATGCAATGTTTGAAGCTGGTATTCTGATCTGGCACATACTTGCAAGTGTTGGTGTCTCTTCTAATARTCCTCTACATCTACTGAAATCAGATTGCAATGGAAATGGGCGGAAAAGGCAATGCAGAATGTGATAAAATGCCTCTGAAAGCACAATACATAGCTCAATGTACTATTGTGCTCCATCCTTTAACACAAAAATTAATGACARTGGCTCCAGATGCTGTGAAAAGAATTGGGAACAACAGGACAGAAATGGTTTATTAGGAAAACTTACCTAACAAGAGGGTCAATAAACCGGGGCTTGGGTTTGTTCTCCCTTCCTAGATAGGTCTCAAGTCTTCCTAGAGGCACACTTTCTTTGTGTCCCACTTCCCCACACGGAATATGTGGATCCCAGAACAGTCCTACCCCCTGGAGAGATGATGGCAAAGTTTTCAAAACCACTGGTAATGATAAGATTGGGAAAATACCTATAACAATGRGGAAGGAGTCAGGGAGACAGAGGTGGCAAGTACACCGTATTTCTTCATCAGGTGTTTTCTGCCTTGCAGGAAGCCACAGATTTTTCTAGGAAATCTTTGTCTGCCTGGTGGAATCACAACTGCTCCAGTRTTCATCTGAGGGTGACATTCTGGCTAGCTCCTGTCAGAAGCTCTGCTGGTGGCTTAGACAGCATTTGAGATATGGAAGATGCCCAAGCACTGAATCATGCTACAATTATAACAAGCTGCTGAACTGTTCCAGAAAACATCTCTGTTTCAAACAATCAGGTTTTACATATTTAGAGTAAATTTTACTCTAACGAGCTTGTTCATCTAACAGGCTGGAAAATCTGGTAGGAGCTGCCAATTTGTACACATTTGCCACTAACAGGCTTCTCAAACWCCGTGGAGTTTTCTATAGCAGTGTAGCCATTCATGTGCACTCACAGTCACTCTCTGGGGATGGATGTAAGATCCATYACAGCCAGCCTCAAAGTTATGATTTGTGTTATGGGTTGTAGTGGCTAGCAAAATGGTCAGTATCCAGAGCTGCATTGTGCTTTGACTGTCCAAAACCAGCCAGAAAGTCATTGCTTCACCCAAAAAACAGCACTCTTCATGTACAGAATGAAAAGTCACCATCTGGTGTGCATCTGGGAGCGTTTAGAAGGTGGACTAACAGAGTCAGAGCCCAGTCTTGGTGGATGAGTTCACCAGTGAAGGGGCCAAAWGAGAACAGGGTCCAGGGCACATCACACTGGGACAGATGACAAGTGTCAGCAGACTTAGATTATTAATTAATTAATTAATAATCTGTTTTATAGTGCAAAGAAAGTGCAGATTTCTTGCATTCTCTATACTTGGTGTGTGGTTGTGTCTGCAAATGAGAATCTGCCCAGTAAAGTGAGACCTCCTTTCAAGCTATGAAGCAGCTGCACAGACATGTGAGATTCCCAAAATGGGTCCTGGTGGTTTAGGGACGATGTTTCCTTCCTTGAACCCAGGGCAATATTGTTATAAGATAGACAAAAACTTTTTTTTTTCTTTTTTAATCTCTGTGCAGGGCTGATCCTCCTTTGCTGACAGAAGAGAACAATTTGCTCAGTGATTTGATGCTTCCTGACTGTTTGGTTACTTTGCACATTTAAATAGAAAAAACTTTTAATCTGAATTATTCCACTTACATGCAAGGGAAAAAGCTTCAAAATAGGACTTTGAAAGGCAATATTCTCTTATTTTTGGTCAGTTCCTATTCCAAGCCACAGGGGCTTCATGAACTGGTGTCAGCTATCCCTGAAAAATGCTGTCCTCCCTCTGATGCAGATGGGAAGCAAAAAAAAATGTGTTGCTCCATTCTGCCTTCTGGTAGGTTTATTTGCCTAATTGTGCCTTCTCAATGGCAGGAAAAAAGCCAGGAGGATGAGGGTCACAAGACTTTCATCATGACAGACTGTGAACAGAAGCTGAAAGTTTAACATTGGAAGGTGAACCCGAGGTCAGCAACCAGTTTGTCAGTATGTATTCACTTATTGAACGTGGGATCAATCTGATGATCTCAGAAATTACTGCACCGGGATCTATTTTTGGTACTTTGAAYAAACTTACTTAAATATGACAAGAGTGGAAATTAATAAAGCTGCTGCTCCAGAGGGGACTCTCTAGTACTGTATCACTTTTCATCACAGTAACTTGTGCTTGTAATCTATCCTTAAAACAAATTAGAGCAAAATGCAAGAAACTTAATTGTTTCTATGCAGTTTATTTTTCTGAACTGTGTTTCATTTGTTTTGTTTATTTTTTTTTTGTTTGGTTTGGTGGATTTTTGTACGTGTGTTTGGATTTCGGGTTTTTTGCTTGTTTTGGGTTTTTTTCTTTGTAACATCATGCTTCTTCTGAGTGTATTAACTAATATGGTCAAACCCTTCTATTTTAGTTGCTCTTTGAACTGTTAGAATGTAGGGTTTTGATCCTTTTGGGTTCAGCATTTCATTTTTCCCACTGCAAGCAGGGACTATCATTCTCAACAATTCACAGGACTCCAGGAGACAGGGCTTCTACTACCAAGCTCTTTATAAGGTGAGAAGACAAATGGGATCCAGACTGTGGTGGACAAATCTTTCTACCAGAGGAGGATTCCTGCCTCTGTTACCTGAAAATTGCAGGCAAGAAATTTCTTATGTCCATGAAGTGAAAAAATATAATTTCACAGAATTCTGACCATTAAAAAGTAGTCATTCACATATGCAGAAGTAGCCTTATTCACCTTCATCACCATTATATGATTCATATCCATATTAATATGATGGCATGTAGTGAAGAACTATGCTTTATGTTACATTTGTGTGCTTGTATTTGAGGAAATTTGGAAATTGCAACTGAGTGAATCTTACAGGCATTAGGTCTTAGCTCTAAAGAGATGCTCAGATGTAGCTTAAAGCCTTGCTTTTATTAGGGCTCTGATTTTGTTCATTAGAGCTATGAAATTAAAAACCCCAGTTTTAATAGAAATTTGAGAGTAAATTGCTGTGTTGCTTMAAAACTACTAAAGTGTAATTTCAGGTAGCTGCAAGGACTGCTCCTCGAGCCCAACAGCTCTGCTTCTCACAGTGCTTTCAACTTGTCCATTTTCTCTCCTGCTCAGCATTATTTGTCCCCTGACAGCCACTTGGATGTGCAGCTGCCTTTGTTCTGTCACCTCTCCAGACAGACACCAAGAGGCAGCACCGGTGTCTCTACTGAAAGACTGATAAGGTGCCACTTATGTTAGCTCTGAGAACACTGTGTAAAGGGGTTGCCTTTCAGTGTCATCTTGATGGTTTTCTGAGTCATTTCTGTAATAGGAAGAGGGCTTTGATCCCTCTTTAGGATCTTCTAAGGTCTGATAGACTCCTGCAGCCTGGGTTAAGACCATGAAACCCCACCTGGAATGGAGAACCATGGCCTCATGGCATCTTAGAACCATTTAGTTTGCAAAATATTTTTAAATCATTGCATCCAACCATTCGCCCTGCACTGCCAACTCCACCACTGAGCCGTGTTTTCAAGTGCCACGTCCACAGGTCTTTTAAAAACCTCCAGGGATGGTGACTCCACCAYTTCCCTGGGCAGCCTGTTCYAATGCTTGATAACCCTTTCCAAGAAGACATTTTCTCTAATATCCAATCTAAGCCTCYCCTGGAGCAACTTGGCCATTTCCTCKTGTCCTGTCACTCCTTACCWGGAGATGAGACCAACCCTCATGTCACCACAGGGAGTTATAGAGGTCACCCCTGAGCCTCCTTTTCTCCAGGCTAAACACTCCCAGCTCTCTCAGCTTCTTCTCATCAGATTTGTGCTCCAGACCCTTTGGAAGGTGTGGGAAAGCTTGGATCAGAAGTGATGCAAGAAAATCCCCAAATATTTCACTGTTCTCCTCTTGGAAAGAACACATTCTCAACTTATTAGCCSAGATGGAAATRAMCATCTMATTTCCATTATACATAATAATTTTCTTCATATTTTTGATTCCTGATTTCAACRGTCAGTTGTCTAGAAATATTTTTCACTACTGCATTCTGAGAGGGCTTAATTTGGAAGTTTTTACATATAYGTATTTTTTTGCCTTTGCCAAATTCCCACAGGTAAATATATTGTCCTGCAAAATCATCCAAAAATCAATTATTTCAATAAAGCACTTTGTAGCTTTTACTTATAAATACTGTAAGTTTAATTGCTGTTCTAACCATTGTGGCAGAATATTCTTATAAGACATTAGAAAAACACCCTTCTGACTCCCTTTCTTTAAATTACCTGAACAGGTCTRGTAAGAAGAGCAAAAGCTTGAAAACTTGGATTTTCAGGTAAATTTCTGAACTMGATAGCTTTTCAGATGGTTAATGTATCTTTAAAAGAGGATTGCTGGAGAGGTCCATTGGGCATAGCAGTCAGTGGGAGATATTTCTGGCCACTTCCCTGCACTGGTTATAATCCCACTGGAGGCTTGCACCCTGCAAGGAGCCATATCATGGTGTGTTCTGGTTCAAAAGAACTAGCAAAAGATGSTCCTGTCCAGAATGAAACACTAGGTTTTGCTACTTGGCAGGCCTTTCACGGAGCTTTGAAGAAATATGGGCAAATTGTCTTCTGTTTAAAGATTTTGTTTGTTGGATTGTTATGTTTTCCAAAGAGAATGCTTTTCCTCTAAACAAACAGCATTTTACTTTGCTGAGTTATCACAGGTTTAGCCCTGCTCTTTTCCCTGAGGAGAAGTGCTGTACCAGGGCTTGAAGTAAACCCCAGAAATGGCAATAAATTGTGAGACCTGGAGTCACAGGAGAACTGGAAGGAAATGCCACTAAAGAATAATTCAGAAAAAGGTCTGTAACCCTGCATCCTGCATGGGCACTCAACGGGGCCAGGCACTGTGAAGACACAGAGAAACTGTGGATGTCGGTCCAGCACCACCCAGGGCTTCAGTGGAGCCATCTCTGCTCCAAGAAATCAAATTTCCCAAATTCAGGCCTTAAGTTTGCAGGCCAGATTTTACAGTCTGTATTCAAGCAAAAGATTTGAACACAAGCTGGACTGTAAGAGTACAGTTAGTCCACCGATTTCAGTGACTGCACGTACTTCAGCTTTACCTGCTAAGGAAAAGAACTTATCAAGCAATTGTGTTTCCACATTGTCATTCTGTTTTCCAGTTCAGTGAGAAGAAAACACTCTGAGTTGACAGAGACTCCCCCTGAACAAGCAATGCATCAAAGCAATACAGGCTATATTATGYATGGAAAATTATATTCTTTCATGCTGTACCTTGGCTTTCTCTTTTAAATTATGATTGGTGAGGGTTTTATTGATGTTCAGCAGCTTGATATCAAAGACAGCAGCTCATGAGATCAGAGAGAAATTATGATTGTGTATTASTGGCTGGTTATTATTTAAAAACAAAGCCTCTATTGGCTACCCCTCCATCAGACACACTCTTGTGGATATTCTTTTATGATTGTTCCATTTTCTGAGTCTCACAAAACAATTTAAAGCTAAGTATAGTAGAGCTTATTCTGCTTAAGATATCAAGGGAATTTACATAATGACGAATTTRAACGCAAATGCACAAATTAACTAAATTCACATGTAAAGGAATATGCTTCAAAAGTTAGCACATTTTTGCTGGCTGGGATTCAGAGGATAATTAAAGCCCTCAACCCTCTTGCTGATCATCAATCCAGAAAACATGTAAGTAGGTTTATAGAACAAAAGGCKAAGGCCCTGCTCTCCATATCCTGTCTAGACAATGAGTTGACCTTATTTAAACTGGTGCACTGGGGGGCTTCTCCTGGGACTTGAAATCCATGAAAGTGAAGGAGCTAATTGCTTGAGATCAAATCGCAGTGTCCAACAAAAAAAGTGTCCAAAATTTGTATGTACTTTGGGAGTATTTTTGAAAGGAAAATAAAGCTGAATGCACTGGGAAGGAAGGCTGCTTAAATTGCTGTCTGCAATTTCTGTCTGTTGCTTGAGCCTTCTTGTTCTTGTTCTGTGCTAAAGTGAATTTTTGCACAGTTGTGCTGTGAGCCATTTTRGGGAACTAAGCCAGCAGAATGTTGAAACTAATTTTCCTTGGTTTGTTTTCCAGACAGATCAGTTCCTCAATGTAATTCACTGGTGGACGAAAACGTCTTGCATAGACACAGTCTGAGGAATGATGCTAGGGTAAGAAGGAACAGCAAAGAAGTTGAAGTGTGGTTACCCCTTTACTGACCATTTCATGCATCATTCATCTACTGCGATGCTGAGAAAAAATGTTTATTTAACGATTTGATATCTTCTTTACAAAGGCATGCAGTGAAAGGATGAAGGGGAATGGCTTCAAACTAAGAGAGAGTAGGTTTAGATTAGATATTAGGAAAACACATCTCTGCTGTTACTGTTGTGAGACACTGGAAGAGGTTGCCCAGAGAASTTGTGGCACCATCTCTGAAACTGTTCAAGGCCAGCCTGGATAAGGGGTCTGAGCAACCTGGTCTARTGGAAGATGTCTGTGACCATGGCAGGGGGTTGGAAAGAGATGATTTTTAGGGTCCCTTCCAACCCAAACCATACTATGATTCTGTGATTCCTGATGTTCAGGCTGACAGGTAATTGCTGTAATAAACTGTGATATGGTTTATTACCTCTCTTTTCTCTGTAGCCCAGACATTAATACCAAGATGTTCAGCATAGTGCCAGGAATAGGTGAAAGCGTGAAAAATTCTGCGAAAGTTACAGCACACCTCAATAGTTACCTAATTAATCTGCTTAATTTGATGAGAMTAAAACCATGTTCAAATTGGCTGTCATCTAATTATGTTCTGTTCACTAATATTTTTTTATAATATTTCTTACTTGCATGGCATAACTCAGTGTGAATTATGGTCTTTTTTAAAAAAAACTGCAATTGTGGGAATGTGTAAAATTATCACGATAATTTATTCTTTTTCTCTGTGTCTTCAGTCTGTGTTTCACAATCAGCTGTAGATTATGACTGTAAGAAAAGTGAAGTATTTATTACAAGGATTTGGGCTTCTTGTGATAATTGTCTGCTGGGTTTTGAGGTACAGTTTACTCTCTTGGTGAAAGCATGAACACCTTAGCATGAGCTATGGTGTCACTGTGAAGATTAAATATCAATRGCAAAAGTAATGATCAAACTTTTGACTTAAAGAATGTTTTGACTCAGCAGGAAACTGCAGCACGCAATTCAAAAATAGGATACATTTTAATATCCTGAAAGGAAATTTATTGCAAAATGTGAACACTAAAGAAATGTATGGGTAGATATAGGTATATGAAAGTACTCTGYTCATACCTGATGTATTGTAGCTATTTCAGATTAAGTCTTGGRAAAATCCGTGTGATTGTTTTAATTAGTGCTTTTTTGAGACAACATAATTCTCTGTGGGTTAAGTAATAAAAGGAAAGTTCTGAAAACATGAAGATATTTATTTTAGGCTACTGAGCCTTGAGTTTGTGTCATAAATTCCATTAGTGGGGGATAGGGGATAAATTTAAATTTGTGAAGAACTGCTTGTTCTAGATTTCTGAGTTTTAGATTCTTTTGGAGATGGCATCATCTTAGTTGGCACCCTCAACAACATTCTTTCTTTAAAATCACTTCTTTGAAAGTCTGATCTTTAGAATTATAGAATCAATTTAGGATGGAAAAAACCCTTAAGTTTTTTAACATGAACTCTAGTGTTCACATCTTGTTAAMACCTCCAGAGTAGTGACTCCACTACTCCCTCAGGCAGCCTRTTCCTATGCTTCAGARCCTTTTCCACAAWTWTTYTTTTYCCTAATATCCAATCTAAACCTCCCATGGTGCAACTTGAGGCTGTTTCYTCTTGTCCTATCAATTGTTACTCTGGAGAATAGACAGACCTCAACTGGCTACACCCTCCTTTCAGGCAGTTGAAGAATATGATAAGGTCCCACTTGAGCCTCCTTAGCTCCAGGCTAAACAGCCCCAGCTCCCTCAGCTGCTCCTCACAGGACTTGTGCTCCCTTCCCCAGCACCACYGCCCTTCCCTGGACAWGCTCCAGCCCCTCCTTGTAGTGAGGGGCCCAAAACTTTAAGTGGTGCCTTTYCCCAGTTATATGGCTTTTTACAAAGGAGATTGCTTCCTTCATRAGCAAAGGGTATYAGGATTAATGCCCACACTGAGAAGKGAGGCARATTTCCCTGATTTCAGAGCTCAGTTCAATTGKATACTGTCACAGACTGTGGGACCTTTTCCCTCTGAGGCATTAAGGTGGTTCCTTAGATACTGAAAGGGGTATATAATAGGATTAAAAAATCCACCCAGTGCTCTGTTCAGGTTTTTGTTTGTTAATTGAATAGGAGCTGGAGTCCTTTGGGACCAGAATTCACAAAACTCACCTCTGCTTGCCTTGACATACAAAAAAGGACATGTCAGAGACAAAATACCTTTAATTCAAGGGCTCTGTCTTGCAGTGGGGCTCAGAGCAGCAGTGACTCCTGAAGCCATGCCAGGGCTTTGTACCTGCTGGGGTCATTGTCCCTCTGTTCTCCCACCTCCATCAAGTCCCTTTTTTCTCTGCTCTGGCTSCTGTCCTGGCTGTGCATGCCCTAGGGAAAGGTTGTTTCACACACCCTTGTATTATTTACACTGTCGCTGGACMCTTCCAGCAGTTCAGGTCCTTGGGGGATCTTTGCTGCATGACATGAAACAACCAGCTGAGATGTTTAAATCGGAAAGCTTTTTTCCCTTCACTGCATGAGCAATCKGGGAGGAAGAGGAGCTCCTGCCTTGCCTTTCCAGGCTTATTTAGGCACGAAAATTGAGTACTTGACTGAATTGCTCTCTCTCTTCRTTGACCACATAGGGATCCTCCAGAGACTTATATCCTGCCTTAGGCATCTAGCATCAGATGACTACAAATTGGCTGTGTGCTATCATGATTACGATTTTTTTCCTCTCTAGCTTTATTTATTGCTTTAATAATTTCAGTTATTGTTTGTGTAGTWTCTATGACCTCTTTTTTAATAACAAATGCAGCTTTTGCTTTTTTACCTTGACCATCTAGGCTAGTTTTCTTATTCTAATAAWAATAATTCACTTCAGAGACCCTTCATCCAATTTTTTCAATCCCCTTTGCAAGATGCTCTTATTTGCATCCTCCGAGGCCCATATGAATCACAGAATCACAGAATCATTGGGATTGGAAGACACCTTCAAGATAATCTCATCCAACCATCTACCCCAAGYCACCATAATCACCCCTRTCCCCAAGTGTCACATCCAGACTCTACTTGAACACTTCCAGAGACAGTGATTGCAGCCACCTCCCTGGGTAACTTATTCCAGTGTCTGACCACTGTTTCAGAAAAAAAAAAAAAAATCTAATATGCAATCTGAACCTCCCCTGGTAAAACTTAAGGCCATTTCCTCTTGTCCTTTCACTTGAGACATGGCAGAAGAGCCTGACATCCMCCTGGATGCAACCTCCTTTCAGGGAATTGTASAGTGATAAGATCCTCCCTTCTCTTGTCCAGACTAAACAACCTCAGTTYCTTCAGCCACTTCTCATAACTAYTTTCTAGACCCTTYACCAGCATCATTGCCCTTCTTTGGACAATCTCYAGTTCATGCACAAAACAAGAAAGGAGCCCATAAGACTGAGACCAAGAAGATCCTGCTGAAATTACCTMTGTCCAAGATGAAAAGAATTGTCWGTTAAATGGAAACACTGTGAATGTGCAATTTCACCAGAGTTCTGCCAATTTAAAAACATCAGTTCAATGAGAAGTGGATTTTAGATGAGATTCTCGAGAAAGTGGAGTCATAGTTAAAGGTAATTTGGGGGAGTAGAATTACACATCTTTTCTCATAAAAATACTGTAGGTGCTTCACTGACTGGAGAGCCAGGATATCCCAATTCTTGATTGCTGTCTGTACAACAAATTGTCTGCAGACAGAATTTTATATGAATTGTTGAAGCTGTCGCCAGTTTCTGGTCTGCTTGACTTTTCAAGATGRTATAAAAATAAATCCCCTCAAGTTTCTTAGCCCAGTGAAAAATTATCTATTTTTATGCAATAACCATTTTTAATGAGTTTTGTTTTCTGGACATAAACCTGTATTTATTTCCCTAGGCTACACAAGCAGGTTGCACACAGAGAAGCTATGCTGGTKTCATGCATTAAGTGCATGAAATTAGAGACTGTCCATGGCTACAGCCCGCTGTCAGAAAACCCAAGGAGTAGAAAATGCTTAAAATGCTTGACATCAAAGAGGTCCTTGTAACTAGTGATTGATTGATTTCTTATTTTCCTGGGGATTGTCCTTTCCAGGAGGAACTGCCTTTGTGCTAGTTATTTCCGTGGCAAATGAAACAAGAAAACAGTTTTGCTTGAACTCATTCCTTTTACCATCCCCGAGACTCAGGAGCAGATTTGATCTGCTAAAAGTGATTTGTGATTCACATCATTACATTCTGGATAGAGTGCATTCAAATATTTTTATTTAAGGTTCAACCAAATCAACTATCTTCTTTCTTGCACAATAAGATCCTACCTCCTTTACGTTTCATTCTTTAAAGTATGCTTGCAGAACATTTTTTTAAAAGTACCCACAGCTTTCAGTTTATTGGAAAAATATATGATCATTTTCACACATATTTAAATAAAATTTGAAGAAATTTAAATGGTGGCATGAAGAAGATATCTGCTGGAATAGAATATTAGGGAAAAAAACCCCTTAGATACAGCAGAATTTTTTTAATGTTCCTGCAGTTCATACTTTGTCATTAATTTTCTATTATTTTTAGAAAGTTCTCTGGCATATATTTTCTTGTTCAGTAATTATTAGAAGTACAGATCTGTTCATATAGAACTTTAAATAAAGAAATTAACACCTTATTCTGATCACTCTGGGGTCAACTCTGGGGACACCATAGTCCCTCTACTACAAATTTTTCTTATCTCCACAAATCCCCAAATTCTGAATATTTTGTGATCCATTATTTTATCATATTAAAATATGGTAATTTGACTTTACTTCTGGTGCAAAAACTGCCTATACTGAAATAAGATTTAGAAATGAAACTTAAGTGTGAAAGATCTGCTCTGTTTCTTCAGCATTAAATCTGTTGATTGCAATGACTACTGTAGATTTTCTCTTCCTTCATATTTAGAGAATTAGTATACAAACATGAATAAGTGATGGATCTTATTTTCTTTTTATCAATTTTATTCTTTCCTAAGTGTCACTGCCAGTATRGGGTAGTTTGTAATGACCACAGTTTCATGATCATCTGCAGAATCTTTTAATTTGTGATGGCAATAGGATAGCTTTTAACAGACAGATCTGTTTGTCGGTCCTTGAGAGATCTTCTTATGCCCACAAATCCCTGCATTTTTCAAGAGGGAGGGTCATTTTTAAATAGTATTCTGTGTCAAAGACTTGGGTTAAAACTGCCAAATCGATACCTGTTATTTGAATATTGTGATTTTTTAAGATGAGAATTTTTCTTTATTTTAATGATACAGCTCATATGTTATAGTTTTAATATGAGGRTGAGGTTGAAACAAGACATGCTTGATTGAGGCTGGCTGATGACCTTTCTAATATTTTAACTTTCAAAAGTTCTACTATCTTGAATTTTATCATCAATATGTGATGGGAAGAAATACCAGAATTTCAACAATYAGTTCCAAGATAGGAAAAACATCTAGCCTGGCAGACCATGCATTGCCCTGACAAGGTTAAAAGCTAAGAAAATTTGGCTGAGTGGGGGTTGCTGATTAAATAMGAAAGGACAATAAATKTGAAATATTGTCATGKTGGTTTTACACACTCMATTTTGAAGGAGAACTGTGGCYTAATGAACCCTTAATTTAAACAACRAGGAAACAATTCCATGTCTTTTTCTTCCCTTCCTAAATTTACAGGAGCCAAATTAAACTAGAGCCTTTCTTTGAACATTTTAAAGATTTTACTACTTTTGGACTGCCTGGTTACTTGCTTTTATTAATATTTCATCCTGCCTCTTSCCTCAAATTACATTTTTCGTGGCAATGTTTTAATTAAAGGGAGCTGAGAAGTAGAAGAATTGTTCTTCAAATCTTCAATTGAAATAAAATGGGTTTTGGTGCTGTSAACTTGAGACAGAATGGTTTACTCTTGAGGTTTAATTTATATCAATTATAATGACCATCCTGTGAGTATAACACGGATAAATGTTAAAGAGAATATAACTGCTATGATTTTTCATWCCCAGGACTGTATAGTTTGCAGAGTTTTTAATGCTGTGTAGCTAAACAGGTATTAATAAGGTGTGATAACAGCCACCTAACTCAGGGTGCAGCACGCCATCCTCACKAACTCCTGTGTGTCCTTCTTGCAGGAGAGTAAAATGAAGGGAACATAAATATATCTGACAAAGTCATCAGGGATTAGAAAACAGAATCCAGCAATAAATATGGTAATTAGGCAATTTGAGACTTAAAGCACAGGGTTCTTTGAAAATGCAATTTTGGGACTGAGAACCAGCACTGAAATTTTTACCATTAAGGAGAATTATGATAGAACTGAAACTTTTTAATGACATTTAACCATTTTTTATTGGGAATTTAATAACTTTTCTGCTCATGCTAGGGAAATTTTAATGATGAAGCTACATATAGAGAGCTTCCTGTGCACACCAGTCCTCCCCACTCTGTTTAATCTCCAGCAACTGAATTTARACTCCTCCAACATTCTTTCTATTACAGTATGACGATGGGGGACTACTCAGTTAGCAATGAGAATGTGGAGTTTCATGATTAACARTAATTTTGGACAGATAACACTAACTAATTTCAAGGATTTGATAACCTTAAGTAAGTTTTTCATTTTTTCAGTATTCTGTTTCTCATTAATATCTACATGCATTTTTGTGSGTGGTGTTTTCTATTATGACAAATGTTAACAAAGCTAACAGCTTAAGGCTTTGTAAGTAGGTRCTTCCTATTAAAGAAGGCTTGATGATTTTTTAAAGTGGAGTTGGACTATCCAAAGATGCCAAGTCTAAGTGCCTGATAACAACAAATGTTTCTTTACATCCATGAGATTTTTCTGCCATGTCACTCTATTCCTCCCCACTCTCCAGTCTGCTGTCAGCTGCTTAACTGCACCTCAGACCATGGGGAAATCTCGCAGTCCTTCAAGCAATGTCAAAACTCAAATAAGAAATCTGTGCACAGCATGTTTGGGGAATGTACGATGTTAATTCGGTCTTGGTGATGAACGATAAATTCTGTGTCACACTTGTGGGGACCAAAGCAAGAAAAGTGCAAACTTACACTCTTTCAATTCTCCAGAGTGTGAAGGGGTGGGAGAGCATTTTCCACTGTGTCTGCAGCAGTGTTATGTTTAATTAGGGACCATTACAGATCACTAATAAGAGCATAACGAAGCAAGTCTCACTGTAACTTGCAAAATTATTRAAACTAGCTTTGAAAGCTGAGGCAGATGGAGGCCTGGTGGATAATGATCTGTGCTGGGCATCAATTGCATTTCCCCTGGGCTTRGCTAAGCACAATGTGAGGTGCTCCAGCCTGGGGAGCCCCTGCTCTCAGTATGGCAGGGCAGCTGTAATTCCACAACACCACCTTATTTTTGCAGGAACACTAAATGCAGGTATTATGGTATAAAATCCAAATGTGCAGGTGGGGTGTGCCGTGCTGTTTTTTGAAACTGTGCAGTTAAAGATGAACACTCTGAAATGCTTCCTAGACCCTAAATCTGTGCACAGAAAGTATACAGGTACTCAAACAAGAAGGTCAGGAAATTTTGAACCCTTTTGCCGGAGGAAGGGTAACTGTTATATCTGTTGTCCCAAAATATCTTTTCTTCCCATCTGGTTGCAGTGCAGGAGACAGGATGGAGAGAATTACGTGCTGATAAAAGTTAATGAATACTTTGTGTATGCCTCAGAGAACAAGCTCCCTTGATTTTTAAATCTCTTCTGTGTCACTTCAGCTCCCCAGACTGATCAGTATCTCTCAGACAAGGCTTTGTCATTGGATTGCAGCCAAAGCATATTTTGGCATAGGCAATACTAACAATCTGCCTCTCTGTGGATAAATAAACATTTGCATCATTGTGTGTTTAAAAACTAATCCTGAAAGGCATTAACTTGCATTTGCAAATGTCCTCAGTGTCAGTCTGGGTATTCCCAATGTCCTCAAGAGAGTTATCCAATGAGCTCCCTCTCCTGCATTGTGTGATTTCTGTCTGAGCACTGGGGGATACTCAGATACTCACTCTTCTTTTGCTTTTTTTTTTTTTTTTAATGCAAAAATTCCCAAACTGCACCACGTCAGTGTCACTCAGCTATCCTTGATGTCACCACTTTTGTGCAAAGCTCACACTAAGCTAACAATGATCTCAACTGGACAGCAAATCAACAGCCCACCTGATATTTTTGGATTGCCCCTGTACATGACCAGTGCAGCCCAAAGCAGATGAAACAATACAGTGATGGGAGAAATACTTTTGTTGTGTGTCTATTGCACCATTATAGTGCCCAAAGGGGCTGACCAGGCTTTTCCATTAAAAGAAATTATTGACCTTGGCACCTCAAAACCTTTCAAAGCCCATTTCTATCCTGAGTTCATGCATTGCTTTGAAATCATGGTGTCTTTTTTGATGTTTGATRTTTATACATAAATGTTTTACAGTAAGAATAAGAAACCCAGAAAGAAGTGAAACATCAATCCCAGAGCACATTTGTTTTCCTGGAATAAATCCTTGTAAGCTGGTACACTCTGATCTAGTGCTGTGTTTTGTCCCCCAATTGTAGCAGCACTGCAGTTTGGATTGCCATATCCTACTGTCTCTRTGGGACTCCAGGGTCATAAACCAGTGAATGAATTATTTTCATCCATTTGTTTAGTTTTATCATCTGTGGCAGATAGGATAAGGAAAATAACTTTGTGTAATAAGGAATCTGTGACTGATGTCATGCAAGTTGGAAATATATAAGTCATGGCTGGCTCTGTGTGTGCAACTGAGCCCAGTTTGGTGAAAAGGAATCATAGAAATGCCCTGATTTGTGACATTTCTGCAGCTTCTAACTGAGGCCACGCTTTATGACTGTTTCCTTGTCCTCAGTGYTTCCTAATGCTTCCCCCCTCTCCCTGATGTTCTTGGTTTCTGCTCACCCTCCAGGCACACATCTGCACCTCCTCTGTAGGAGTCTGTAGGAGAGCGCAGGAGCTGCTGCAGGACCCCAGCACATCTGTCCCCAGCCCCGTGTCTCTCGTCCCAGCTTTCCCTGGAGCTGGATCCAGCTGCAAATGCATTTTCCACGAGTGGCTGCACTCCTGCCCCTTTTCAGAAGGGGTTCTGCAGTGGCTTTGTAGTACAAGAATGGCCACAACTGTTCCCTACAGAGACCCTGTAGCCTGGGGAGAGCCCCACACCATAGCAGGGGGACACTTCTTGCAGGAACTGTGGCCRTGGAGAGCCCTGTGGGAGCRCTGTCCCTGAAGGGCTGCAGCCTGGGGAAGGGCTTGCACTGGAGCTCTCTWCCCTGCTGCATGCCACAGACTAATTCTGTGTGTTCAGTGCCTTGACAATAATCAGTGGTGACAGGTCGCTGTAGGGACCGTGATGTCTCCAGTGGGAACCCTACTGGCATTTGAGAAGAGTCTAAGGGATATTTTGAAGTTTAAATTTGGAACATTTTAATTCAACTTAATATTAATTAATTACCTAATAACAGTTTTTTTTCCATCCCAGAGACCAGCTGAGCCAGGGCAATAGCAGAAAATGCACAAAGGTCTCAGAGTGAGGTTGGGGTTTGGCCATCATGTATTGAGAATTCTAAGTGCATTGAGAGCATTTTTACCAGCTTGTTTACACAGTCTTGACTCGYTGAAAGAGATTTAAAGTGAAGACAAGGTGAGATGTTCCCATTTGACTCTAAATACTGGACCTGACAGGAGGTTGTTTGTTTCTTTTTTGATTCTAATCTATAGCTCCATGAATCKGTGACATTGTGCCATGACTTTGCTRTTGAAGGCTGGCTCAGTGCTGGAAAGTCAAACCTCAAACTCCAAAACTCTAGCTCTAAAGAAATGAAAAATGTATGTGCTAATACAATGTATTTTATAGCAGTTCTCAGAACATGAGAGCTTGGGAGCACTGTAGCCTGCCTGGAGGCCAAGATCCCTTTCGGTTCATATCATACACTTAATTCTCTGCATCTTGCTTGATCTCCAGGTATTTCTCTGGCTGTTTGCCATGAGGAGAGTAACACTATCCCTTCTGGCCAAGCCCAGATGATCCAAGATTTTATAGGCTAAAACCAACACCTTGATTGTTAACTGGAAGGTAAATAACAAGCAGCAAAGATTTCTGACTTTATCGTGTCTCCAATGAACCACTTCATTAATTAACCAAGCTGCATCCTGTCTGCTCCAGTGCCCAGGCAGTCCCAGAGCTGGGTCCTCTGTGCAGCAGATTTCAGCAGCCTCACTAATTCAGTTAAACTGGAGGAGGAGCTGGTCAGTTAAAATTAAAAAAAAAAACAACACCCACATCACATATTGCTGTGTATGACTTAGATGTTAAGGATGGGATTAGAATTTGCAAGAGCTAAGACTCTTCAATACATTTGCATGTATTATGTAAATGTCCTTGAAAATATATTGACATATATTAAACATGTGAACTGTGTAATTTGTGGTACTATCTCTTACACTGAGGGAGTTTCTGTATGGAAGCTAGTGAAGTTTAGCTTGAAAATATGCATGGTAAATGTTTATGTAATTAGCCAGACACATAAACTGTAAGGCTAATTATTTTAATTGATTATTTTTAGTTGTGTAGACCAATTCTTAGAGTAATTACTTGACAAATATTAATTGATTAGTCTATTTATTTTGAAAGCATTATTAAAGCTACCATTCCCTGGGGAGATCTTCATTTCCAAGAGAAATATATATCATATCTAGGTARTGTCTTGGACACTGGCACAGCACTTGCTATTCACAGACAAAGCCCTGCCTACCCTGGAGGTTTTCTCACCAGCCAGTGTTAAAGSTGTTCAGATGAACAGTGGAAAACAGCTGACCCCGCAGAGAGTAATTCTCTAACATCCAAGTGCTTGCCTGAGCCTGGAAATGGCTGAGGAAAGAGCAGGAGCTGCTGCTGYGCTGGCATGTGTGCAGAGGATGTGGAAGCATGGAGAGCAAAAGCTTTATTTTCTGCGTAGGAGCAGTCTGAGCTGCATAACTTYACTTAAAATGTAAGGTTTCAGGGAGCTTCACCAAGGAAACAACACTTTTCCCAGCAAAGTCATCAGGAAAATATTCCAACTATTTTGGTGGTAGCAGCATTTTGCCTCAAGTCTTTGGGTCATGGCTGCATATCTTCAAAAAATAAGGCTGTGATCTGCTCMATGGATATTTGTGTATGTGACTGCATTCTAGCTAAAAAGGCAGGATATTAAAGTTTCTGGTTTGCTTTTGCTGTGATGGTATTAGTTCCAAGTTTTTATGTCTTTAAACTAATTTTTCTGAAAAACACAGTGCTCAAAAGCCGGTTCTACACAGGAAGGTTCATACTTTGTTCACAGTGGTTTTATTGTTAGTGAGATTAGCTCATGGATTAGAAGTTGTGAACCTGCTAATTTAATTCCCCCCACCACAACCTTTCTACCAAGATGCAACACTCTTTTCCCAAATGTAAAGATCTTACAAGAAAGAAATTTACATTAGGAAATGCTCTTATTTCATTGGGGAGGGGGGAATTTTTTGTGAGTTTTTTTTTAATTCTCAGAAGTAACAGAATAATGTATTGAAAACCAGGGAGAAAAAAAATAAATCTAAGGCAAGAAGCAAGCATGAAATGCTGTAGCCCAAGTGGATAAAATGAGATATAAGCAACTGAAAACAGAGACTTAGCATGGGAAACGTTAAGCAACCTTATCTCTCTGTGTTGCTAGCAGCTCCATCTGTTATACACAGTAAAAATACTGAAACCAGAAAAGCAAACACAGCAACGATCAACTTTATTTATTGAAATAAAGATGCATAAAACAACACTCCTATATCAAAATGTCCTAGAGGAAGAAAACCAATCTCACTAAGCCTGGTTTCCCAGCACTGGAAGAACTATGAAGGGAATTGCTGGAGGCAGAGAGCTGCTTTTTTTGTAGGAAGTGATACACCCTGAGATACAGAGGACAGAAGGATTTCTAACACAACAGAGGCTTTCTATAAATTTTTCCAGTTTGCATTTTCTATATCTGTATTTGAGACACTGGCTATTCTATTCCCTTTTGTTGAAATGACTTATTCTGAAAGTATACTGGACAAAGTGATTTGCCCTTTCCCTAGGAGATTATAAAGAGGGAATCTATTTTGATGGTTAATCATTAAATGGAGTCCTTCCCTTTTTCAAGAACAGAATGTCTCCTAAAAGAAACAGTGACTGAAGTGAAATGCTCTGTACTCATGCAACCTTGGCTTGCAAATAAGTTGCAAATAMGTTATGCAAGCAATGGCACATGTGAGCCAGGTACTGTTTGAATAAGCAACTGGAACCGCTCTGTTTGCACATAGCAAATTGGCCCAATTGACACTTTAAGAGAGACATGTTATCATCCAAGTTATCTAAAATATGGTTTCTGCTATGTTTGCTGCAGACGACAACACTTTTTGTTCTGTGCATTCCTAGAAAACTCACTTAAATTAGAAGTCCATTTATGATGTCAATAATCTTACAGAAGTATAATTTTTGTGGGGTTTTTTCTGTAAAGGAGAGTAGACACTGTAGTTAAACAGGCTGATTCAGCTCCCTTCTCCAGCAGTGTTGAAATGAGGTTGCAGAAACTGTAATAAGCATTGATACTTCCATTTCCAGCATCTATTGCAGATCTTCTCAATCAAGGATTTAAATCAAATGGAATCTTCRCCTAAAGCAAAAATAGATGCTAGAGACAAATATATCATCACATTTGATTCAAGCAACTGCCCATATTCTGATAAAACACAAAAATCRTCTTCTATTAACCAGTTCCTTTCTCAGCCAGATGTTGTCAGAGTGTTTTTTAAATACCATACATAGTTATGCTAAATTTTATTGCATCTGTTTAGCTGAAGCAAATTTTGTAATTTTTTTCAGAAATATAATATCAAAGAAATGTACATGACTTAAATTGCAGGACTAATGCTTGTATGTCGATCTTTGTATCCTTGTCCAGAAAGTTTTTAAATAGAAGCCCTGAAAAGGTCTCTGGGGTCCAGTATAACACACCAGAATATGCTGGATTACTTAGCTGCATCAGCAAACATGGCAAGTGTGTGTGGATATGCATGTGTTTGTGTATTTTCTATGAAATTAAAAACAGGAAATAAAAGGGGCGAGGCTCTGCTCCACCAAGCAGCTGCCTAACTCTGATAACCCTGCTGMTGGCTCTGCTGAAGTTTCAATGWAGAACCCAGGTGCAATCTTGCAATYGAGTCAGCTCTCCAMACCCGTGRGATRYTGCTCTGTGCTCCTTTCAGCCTTCTGCCACTGGCTCGTGGTCATCACACAAAAGGCTTGGACGCTGCACTGCGAACAAACCCCAGCCTGATTTCCCTGGAATGTGTTCCCAGCCTGAAGAGGCTCTAACACTGCCTGGACACTCACAGACAAAGCAGAGCTGTGGATCAGGGCCATGCTCTGTCCCTCAGAGCTCTGTTCTGCTCCATGATGWGCACAATCCCCAGTGTGGGGCTGGCCCACTCCAGCGAGTGGTTGCCCACAGATTGCCCTGGCAATGGTTTGGGGCCAACTCAGAGCAGCTTTTGTGGGCTTGAACACCTTGAGCTGAGGGCAGGGGCGTGGAGAGGWGGATGCTGTGTGGATATCATACTCAGAATATCACTTACTCTGCTAGTAGAAACATAAAAATGGTGTCTAGGAGGTTTTATCTAGAGATCTGTGCATATGCCCAGCTTTTTTCCACATACAGCTTCTGTATCATTAAACTACAAAACCCATTGAAAAGAAGAAAGTTAGGATTTTAATTCCATAGTATTTTCCCTTCTCATCAGAATGAATAAACCCAAATTAAGTTTTACTTTCTATTACATCATCARCACTTGGGCTGCCCTTGCTCCTGTCGTAATTCCTGCTCTGCGTTTTGGAAGGAACACAGCTAATGAACAAGCTTTGTTGCCAGGGTTTCACTAATCATTTTCAGCTCTGGGAAACTACTGGGAAATGTGAATGTRCCATGTTGCTCAGAAAGTCTTTATGCTCATAGACTGTTTGTGTCAAGTACTGTGGTTGGTCTCCAGCAGCAAAGATCTATCTGAGCTTGCATGGGTTGTGGAGGTTGCTGAAACTCTCCCCTTTCCTCCCCATTTCAAAAACGAATGCMTATTTTTCTCATGTCTGCCCATTGTGCCTGAACTCTAGAGATTATTCTGCTTCCCTGGCTTTAAGAGTTTGTGTTATTTATTTGATGGGCTTTTGTTTTCTTTTCCCAGCTATCAGTGATTCCTGGTCACCATAAAAGCCTGAACCATTTTTTTTTCTGAGATTGGTGCTCCTATAAATCTTCCAGCTATTCATTTAACACAATGATTTACATAATTTCCTGTACTCACCTATGTACAGCCTACTCCAGTTTTGTASAGATTGGTTTAAATTTGACTTGTGCATACATATCAGAGAAAATATTCCTTCAGATGCTGAYGAATCTGTGGTGATAATTTAATATWAGTAGCTTTGCTGTGATAGAAGTGAGGCAGGCAGGGAAGTGATGCTTTGACCCCTTGTTGAACCTGTGGTGCCCGAGGGAAACATCTCCAGTGTTGAGAAGTGCACAGGATCCTGCCTGAGATGAGGTTCCTCCCAACCCAAGTAAAATTTTGATGAATCTTTCCTGGTTTACTGAAAAATTTCAGGGTGCATGGASCCCACTTAGCATTTGCACAGACAGGTTCCTTCTCCTCAGTTGCCACATACACCACACTCCATTTACAGAACTTTTGGCATTTACCTTCCATTTCCAGGAAACTTCAGTCTGGGGACTGCCATGCTTATCAGATTTGTTGACTTCTACCTTTATAATTCTCAGGGAGGTGYTCTTCTCATGAGCTTTCCAGTCAGTGCATGGAAAAGACTTGTAAATTGATTTCTTCCTTTTCCACTGAGTTTAACTTCATTTTCCTGAGGACACCACTAACAGACACAGTATAATTTTGCCTTTTCTGTTATGATGGGATGGATACCAGTGCATTCACATGGATAACACCCACCTGGATAGGAACAAGCCCACCTCTATAGATGCCTGGCTCAGCTTGGTGCTGCTGGTATGAATGGTTACTGATGAGGGAAATGCAGTGCCTTTAGAGACTCCATTAGAACTAATTCATTTCACCACTCTTTGTTGGTTGTGGTTGCTTTTATTTACAATATAGGGTACACTGACTCCTCTGTCTTTCTTCCTCGAAACAAAAAATTACCTTTTCCCCTTGCCTGTGCTATCCAAAAGCAGGGACCACCCTCAGGGGAGATGCTAGTTGGTGCCTACCCTTGACATGGATGTGACACTTGTAGATAATTCACATGTAAAAGTTCATATAAAATGACCCCTTACATTAGAGACAGAAGAATCTGGGACATGACTCATGATCTTCAGAGCTGGTTTTATGTTTTACTTTGTTTATTGAGTCACTTTGTGCYTCCCTGAATTCTAACTGATCCAGCATGTTTTGGTCAAGTTCTGTTTCCCTTTGTCACATAAAACCTTTGAAGTCTTTCATCACTAACACAGTACAGCTGCACTGAAGCATGGTCTCCAAGTCATTTCAAAGTACYTGTTCATGTTGTTTTTTTACTTCGGTTATTATTCTGGTATTAATCTGTTTAACTTCCTCATTCTATTACGAAATGTGAAGATGTCCACAATGCTGCCCAGCTTTGGGTATTCAGTGCTCTATTGAGAACTTTTACAGGTCTTGTAGATGTATAGTTCCTGGTTTCTGAGACTGCAACAGGACACTTCATAGGGCGTTAACATTTACTGCCAAAGATAGTGAGAAAATTGSTTTCTGTTTATCTTTATCTATAATCTTATTTGTGAGAAAATAGTGGGTCAACCTTTTTAACCTTCTGAACTTCTGTATGCTTTCAGACAGCTGTTATGTTTCACTGTCATTCTTTTTTATAATCAACCTGTTCATGAAGTGTTCTCTTTCCAAACAATTTAATTCCCCAAATCATTGTGGCTGAATTCAAAATAGATAATATTTAATCTCTGCTGGTATGAGTAACAAACAGAGTATTCATCTTTCACTGGTCACAGTGAGTGCTGGATAGACAACATGAAGGTTTCTTTCAAACAATGGATCCAGTTTGAGGAATGTGAAATATCTGTTATTTTCTTTTCATTATAAGGTTCTGCTTTGGATCAGGGTAAGTAAATCATCTTTGGATTGAACGACGGAAATACTAGTAAAATGAAAAATAAATTTAAAAAAAAAAGAAAAGAAGAGAAAAAGCATTGATGCTCATGTATAGAATTTATAGTAGGCTAGACTTTTTATAGTATCCAGCATTTGTTATTCTGTTTTTCCACTCTGTCTGTTTATTAAGTTATCCCTAAAAGGTTAAGTAATGCTGCACCATAATATTGCAGCTTGTGTACATCATAATATATCACAGATCAGATGCTCTCCAGATGTAAATCAAGAGAGATTCAGTGGCATCTGCGGAGCAGTATTGGTTTATTAATCAATATATCAACTGGAGATCTGTCACTTTATATATAGAGGTACATTCATACATAAAAGGACTATAGAAAACCCTACATATGCTATGTATCTATGGTCATTGGGTTGTCARGTTCCTGACACCTGGAAAGGAGATSTGATAGATGAGGTTATGARTGTCCAGGTGATTTMACAGAACAGCACTTTTATTTTACAATTGACAGCACAGAGCAACAAATTCAGCAAAAACTSTGCTCCAGAAGAAGTTCAATCCTGACAAGGAGTGTGTGAATATTTTWTATTATGTGTGTGTATGCATGCAAATGTGTCTTTAGAGTGAGGATGTGCATATGCATACGTGTGTGCTCTGCAATGTATACATCATATCAGTTAGAGTATCAGCTTCCCCTGCAGCTGAACTGGGAACATGAACAGGAGMAGAAAATGTGTGGAAACAGCTGTCTCCAAAGAATCCCCCGCCTCTCCTGACTGCAGGTTGCCAGTGTTTCCTAGAGACCGCACAAGCTACAAAGTTGTGCATTATGTAAGAGAAAGGCGTGTAAATCCCTCATGAGGATTCAACCTGAATGTTTTCTTTAAAGAGAGGGTTTAATGATGCTCGATTGTGCTATAAAGTTGGGCTCTTTTCTGTGCCAGTAGAGCACATGCACTGCGCAGTCATTGAGTGCCTCAAAAACATCTGTGGCAAGACACCTCATTCAATTTAATCCTTTACCTTGCCAGGATTTTTGCAAGGCTTTCCATGTTGAATACAATGGGCTCTTCAGCTTCCTTCCTGAAACCCTTGGCAGCTCTACCAAACACTCCACTGCCCTTATCTATTGGAGGACATCAACCCTAACATGGAATACACAACAAAATATTCTATAATAATGCCAATCATCCACACTAAGCAAACAGGGACCTGGCCTATCAGCATTTTTAGCATTTGCTATATGCAAGGGTATTCACGGTGCCTCCCAGGTGGCGTTTGGAGGCGAAGGAGGTGACATGGGGACACCATGTTTAAGGATGCCCAGCAGAGCCCATTCACCACAGCCTGCTACAGATGCAGCTCTAGCTTAGCAGCCCTCTTTTGTGTGGTGCTGTTTGCCATGCTGCTGAGAAAATTGCACAGCCCTTTTGAGGCTGCCAGAACCCAAACTTTACCTTGGGGCTGMGAAATCTCTTGGCTTAAAGGGTCTGTTTGAGTTGTTGACTGTCATTKTCATGTGTGGGTGCAGTGACAGAGGTGGCTTCTCCCTGGGTGTTACCAAGACAGTGGTTCCGCTGACTAATCAGTGAGTTTCTGAAATGGTTGGTTTTGTACATTTTCTGCTTGGAGATTAAGCTGAGGAGAATGACAGCCCTTGATCTGCTCTCTGTTCAACATGAGGGAGGCAAATTAACACAGACGTGGGTGGAAGAATCAAGAACTGAAATCTAAATCAAGAGGAAAGGCAGGTTTTGAGATGGGCTGRTAAGTGATACAGAAGGTTATGAGCAGCTAGGAAAGGAGAATGAAGGAGCACAAGAAAGGCCATCTCTGAACAACTGGTGAGTGCTCATTTTTTGGGGGTCTTTTTTTGGCTTGTTATCACCTCCCTTCTCTGCTGCCTTGCTAGGACATCTCAGAACAGATKTCCAGTTCACTATGTCCACTACTAGATTTGATGTACTAAAGCCACTGAGCACCAATGCATGCCATATCCTGTTTGTGTGCTGGACTAAATATCTCCATGTTTCCTAGAAACTGGTTCACCCACAGGGGGAGAAGAAAAAAAGAGTCCATCAACACTGCAAGGATACTAATGGGCTACAAAACCAAATTAACATCAATAGACTGAAAGTGGCTCAGGTTTGGGCAAACTGAAATACTCCAGCAATCASTTTGAAACATTAAAAAAGACAGAGGGAAACACATGACACCATCTTTATGGAGTAAGGGAGTTAACAGAGAAGTTACTCACTAGTGACACAGAGATAAGCCACTTGGCTATCAGCTCATGATGTATTCATCAAACCAGCTCAGCTCAGATATGCTCAGTAAACCTTYACMTTCTTAGAGSTTTRCYACCTATGCAGTTTGTTTTGGCTGTTTTTTYAGCACCTCCTGATTTCTGAGGAGTTTYGGAGAAGAATCTACTCCAGTATGTGACCTGGCTGTTTATAYTGCAGCTGGAGGTCACCTCTATGCCTGAACAGAATCCTTATCAAGCTAAATGCTCTTTTTTTCCTCAGGCATCAAAGTTTTGGCACGATAAGATAACCTGAGTTGAAAGTTCATATTGAGGACAATGACATAACAGGCAGCATACAAACAGGAAAAATAAGTTGTACCTATTGTTTTCCCACGACTAGAACCTTATTTTGTTTATGAACACTGGAAGTAACCAGCTCCACTCAGTGGTAACAGCAGTGATGGCTCTTCTAACACTCAACCATAGCTACTAGAGGGTAAATCTAAGTTACACACACCAGGGTGAAAATTGTTGTGGTGTCTACAGATTTCCACAGCAGATTTGCCCACCCCACAGTAAAACAAAGCAAATAATTAATAATCTATATCTATCTCCTTGTGTATATTAAAAGAATGAGGAGAACTGCAACTACAGTTAGTAGAAATAGCATCTACACACATTGATATTTACTGCTTGTTCTTCAGGTGGCTCTCTGAATGAAAGACTGGACATAATTTCTGAGGCCCAGCAGTCTTCTTTGCATGGAAAGATGATTTTGGCCAGTGCTCTTAAAAATCACTGGCTGCCACATGAAAACTAGGGACTATGGTCAGGATGTGGAGCTGAGACTCCATGGGTATGTATGACACCCAAATTTTGGTGCTCTGCTTTAGCCAAATTGCTTTGAGTTTTTAGCTAGAAGGTGAGGGAAGACAGGTATCACTCTAATTTAATATTAACCACTTGTATAGGGATAATATGTTGTGCAGCTACAGAGCTTTTTACTCAAGAGTCAGCCATCACARGTTAAAGGAATTCCTTTAAATCCTSTGAGCTGCTTTAGGTAACTGGATAATATTTGCAGTAAGATAAGCCTGGCACTCCTGGTGTTCATGGTATTTCTTATGCAGCCAAAAACTGCAGACACAGAGTTTACCTGTTTGTCTCTGGTTATATTTAGAATTCTTAAAAAAATGGTGAAACTCAATGATAACAGTCACACTATGATAACCATATTGTTACTAAAATGTAAAATGTTTTGTCTTTATCTGATTGAGATGGAGCAGCTCCAGCCCAAGCTTTTCTGTGACTGGAGTAGAATATATGTTTACTTTCTAACATAAGCTTTGTAGTGACCTGCAAASAAGAGTCAAAACATTGTTCTCCTGCATGTGGGAGGTTAAGCCTTCCTCCGTGAGCRCTGTGCAAGGTGCAAGTGGCTCAGTAATGCTCATGCATTTTACATTGGGATCAGCAGAGTTTTGTTTCTCCACTGTGCTCAAAATAGAGCTGAAATGCTCCCTGGGTTGGAGAGAAACAAGGGCACAGCCCAGGCTGGAAGGGAGGGATCTGCCTGGTCTGAGGGCATTGCAGAAGAAAACCTGAAGCAAAAGGGTCCCACAGGGACATGTAGGGAAACCCAAATGCTGATCAAAGGAGGCTCTTAGCAGTCCCTCARCTGGTCTGGGGAGAGCTGGAGTCTTGGGCTCATTTCCATGATTTTAAGATGTGACTGCATATCTCCCAGTTACGGYATTTAGTTTGCTGAACCATGTGTTAACTACTTAACTATCAGCTTCTATTTAAAACCATATAAATATGATTCTAAATATTATTCTATCATTCTATTCCTTTTGRGTCCCTTCCAATTCAGAATACTCTGTGATTCCRTGATTCTGTGATATTTTCTGATATGGTTTATTTTCAAAGCCTTTTACTAACATGAAGTAAATCAGTGTAAGTCAGTTGAAACTCCTCTATGCAGCAGTCATAAAAAGAATGAAAGAGCAGAATCATAATTTGTTGTCAAACTTCCACTACTGGATTTATCCAAAGTAACTGTGGGTGACAGTCTCGAATTCAAAGTGCAGGGGATTGTTAGCACACACACACAAAAATGTGTGCAAGCTATATGCTCACACAGACGTGTATGTACACATATAAATCTTCCCTTGTTCGTGTGTGTGACTGTGTTTCTGTGTTTACATATCTACCTATAGAGAGAAAAAGAAAGAGATTGAGTATATTTGAGAAAATAATTCAGTTCTCCTAAGATCCAAAATGCCCTCTGGATGTGTTTGCCTCTCTTTGCTAAGCACTGAGAAAACCTAGGGAGGCTGAAAAAAGCCTATTTTTAGTAATAAATTTCCTAACTTGAGCTACTAATTCTGAGGTAATTTATTACACTGAGAGGTATTTGGAATTTAATTAAYTTGGCTTTTAGTTCTGATTGTTTGCTTTGTTCTTTCTTCCACTGTGGGCAGAGAAAATGAACAGTGGACTTTCACCTTTATTACCAATCAGTGCCCAATCACTTTCACTTTTGCATTTTCAGACACGTACACAATATTTTTGTGCAAGAATAGAGTTATTTCTCCTGAACTCAAACCTTTTTTTGTAGCAGAAAGAACTGAATAAATAAAAATTTGGGGAACATTTCCTACTTTGTAAAACAATATATTTTATATTGTGTCTGTTGCTTACATTTCAAACTATTCCAGTTCAATYCTTCCTTTAAAACTTGTTTAACAAATTGCTTGTCTTAGTGTAGGGAATCTGCTAGAGTGAGGTCTGTGCAGAACACTTCATAATTTCTACACTGAAATGGTTCCCAGTGTTTCAAGTCTGAGCCAAACAAGTGAATTCACACCACCCAAACTTCCTTTCAACTCCAGCCGGTCCAGACTCGTTTTTGCATACTTTGGCAATCCCCAAATACACAAGATGGTWTGTCTTTCCACAATAGGCATAGTGACACTGAGTACACAACAGGGCACCCTCTCAGTCTTCTTTSTACTTCATGAATTGTTGACATTTTAATCTCATCATTTAAAGCCTGTATCTTTGATGACTGCTTCTTCGAGGAGGAGGAACATTTGCCCAGTTCTGCCAAAGACTGTTGTTATTTAATACAGAAAAATTGTATTGATAAAACTTTGCTTAAACCAATGGCAGTGTCTACCTGTTGATAAAGCTGTTGCAGTAGTAATCTCCTTCAAAGGACAGGAAAAACATAATTGCATTTAGTGACAATTTGTCACATGAAAACAAGGGTGTTTAATTGCCCCCTTTCCCAGTCTYAGGGCAGAATCTCTCAGGGCTGCCAGCACGATTTCAGTGCAAGAGGCTGAAGAAAGAATTTAACTTGCTTGCTCCTTATTCACAACTCTCTACTTCTTATTCAGAACCAGGGAAGTTTGTGATACTACTTATTGATGAGTGTTTCAGTTTTGTGGAGTTTTAGCCAGGTAAATTGTGTTGAATTGTATAACTGTTAATGTTGAACTGAGAAGGTGCAATTTCTTCCAAATTTGAGTGTTGTTGCTTGATCCCACATCAGCTTTTTGTGCACAAATGACCCACTGCTGCTCACATTATCAGTGACACGCCCATGCAGCCACTGGACAAGACTGACACTTCCTCAAACCAAAATTCTGWGTACAGATCTGCATCTTATTTGGTCCCCATTCCACTATTCAATCTGCAGATGATCCTTCTCCAAAAAATTGGAAAGAAGAAAATCTTAATTTCAAGATTGCACGGGATTTAGTTCACATCAGTATAGGATCTTTGACTCAAAGAGACAAAATAGTGGGCACTGSTATCAATAAATAATCCTRTCTTCCACAYGTCCTTCCTTGTAGCAGTAGCTTCCATTTGKCCTGTTAGAACATATCCCCTCTTTGGCTATGCTGTATTTTTGTTTCTCCATCAGAGACACTGAAGTGTACATTAGTGCCTGAACAGAAATCCCCCTMAGCATTATTTGATGCAGGCTCTGCTTGCTAAGCAAACAGTTTGTACTGGTTATCACAGAGCCCAAAATGATAACAGACTTTTGAAAACTTATCTAAAGCAAAAACGGCTGCTTGAGATCAAAGTCCAGATCAMAAACTTCATTCATTTTGCTTTTATATACCAGGAATAATGACTCATATTCTCTATCTCTGTTTCTTTTCATGAACCACAGTAGGATGTCTCATTTGCAGCCAAAAGRGAATAAAGGTCAATAAATGGCAAATTAAATTCTTTAATTTCAGTTTCTTTGTCCTTTCCTCAAATTTTCAAAACACTTTTGCTAACATAACACTTTWAAATCTACAATATATATTTTGCCTCATTTGTAGGTGGGCTTCTTTATTAAGTCACAAAACACTAACTGCAGTATCCTATAATAATGGCCTTAAGAGTGGCAGTAAATTGGCAGGAAATTACTGTAATTTCCCTTCTTGAAAAAAACAGGGAAACCATCCACAAATTCAAAACATGCTTGTGTGAAAATACCCAAACTCCTTTTTTCCTATTCAAGGTCTCTATTTCCCATTCGAACATGAAACACCACTTATTTGCATTGCATACCTTGTTTATCAGAAGCTACATAACACTATAGTTTAAAAATATGAACCAAAAGTTTTGTATATATTTATGAAATTCTYTCTAGAATTGCATTTCATGATACAATGTAATCAATCACCCTATTTTCATATTTTAAAACAACATGCCAGCCTGGCACAACATTAGCCTGCAGGAAATCTATAGGACATCAGCAGAGCTGGCAGGCTSCTGGGACCATTTTTCCTCAGTTTGCTTCCTTACACTTTAAATGTTCACTTTGCTTAACCTTCATGCTTCTGCAAAAGTGCACGAGGGATTTGAAACCTCTCACACCTTCCACAATCATGAATTGTCCACACACTGAAGTCTTTGCCTGTCAGGTTACCAGAGCTAATGGAAGAGGAAGGGTGGAATAGAAGTGGGTGAGTGAGCCCTCTGCTCAGGTTTGAACTACAGGGAAGAGGAAAATGCTTTGCCTTGGGAAGAGTTAATCCCGCCCAGCCCAGCCTGGCATGACTGGCTGCGTCATGGTGACTTCCCTTGCAGCACTGAAAAGTTTGACATCACTGTTTGTTTAAGGCTGTGTCCAAAAGCACAGTCACACCCTGTCAGGAGCGGAAAGCACCACAGCTCTCCTCCAGTGCCAGCTCTTTGTGCAGTCCCCAGGGACCAACAGGGAGAGAATCCCCTGGTGAGGCAGAGCTGGAGCAACAGCAAACACTGAGATGAGGCTTTACCACTTAATGGCTCATTTTCACTCTTGATTCAGAAGCATTTTTTTGGGTGCAGGCTTACAAACAAGCAGGAACCTCCACAGAGGGTCAGAGTGCTCTTTCAAGTGCACTTCCCTCCCTAACAGGCTCATGAGTTAGCTTGGGGCTAACTTAGCTCTAAAACTCGTTTTGCTGTAACAAAGTGGAAAACCTAAATTTGTCAAAAACTAAGCGCTTCCAGGCCTATCCATGTTTTTAAGTAAGGCCTCTATGCTGTCACAGCTCTGCTGCTGCAATTTATCTTCATGTGCACGTTTCAGTGTTTGCAGAGACAAATTCTGTGTCTACAAGTGGCCTGTTTTTCAAAGGCATGCTGTGAAGACAAAGGTTGAAAMCCAAATCACTTCACAGCAGTCTGCAAGTCTGCCTCTCTCTTCAGAAGCTGTAAATGTGTCTAAGCAAAAAGCAACAGTTCTCCCATCTGTAAATAATGGGYTTGGGTGAAATAGCTCGAATACCTGCAAAAATCCTTGTTTAAAACACAGAAGGAAATTCTGGTTCTGGGCACTAGCCTGGAATACTTTGGGGCTAGATTAGTATGCAGGAAGTAAAGAAATGAAAAGGCAAAGGGTGGCTTAAAAATGTCATTGCACAAACATGCATGCATATTCTCTCAGGCCCTGCCTGGTGGCTCAGTAAKGCAGCAGGCAATGATAATGATACAATTTCATAGCTCCTCTAATCCCAGAGGATGCACAAAATGCTTGACAAACTGATGTTCTCTATAAGCAATAGTCTGGGCCTTTCCTTCTCATCTGTAGAGGAGTGGAAATTATTACAGTACAAATATAGCAAAATCTGGTTCTCTCAGAAGCAAGGGGAAGCAAAACATATTCCATTAAATGAGCACTCTAAAATTTGTATATTAAAGAAATTCAGACAACTTTACACTTAATTAGCAGACAAACTAGGATTGTTCCATTTTGGTTTTGGGTAAACAAGGTGGTAATAAAAGCAGAAATCACCTGAAACACACATAGGCCATTTGTACACATAAATATCTGATTCAGAAGAGAATATGGAGGTCTCTGATCTCATTATATGGCAGAGAGAGAAAGATTCAGCCCGGGTAAACTTTTTTTATGAACTTTGTTGTCATTTCCCCTATTGTTGTATTTGCTATTTGCAGTTTGCTTATGATATTCTAAGTAGATTATATTTAACTAAATGACACCATATTAGAATRATGTAAAAATTCTCCTGAGGAAGGAGTCACCACATGTGAGTGATCGGTTTTATTTGTGTGGGAAGCTGAGGTCCAGCAAACCAGGTGTGGTTTTGCTTGAAGCCCCTAAGGACAGGCTGCCTTTGAGGGTTTCTCATTTGGGTGATTGGATCAATTCTAAGAGAAGTCTGTCTATTTTCACAGATAGGGAACTCTGTCAGACCAGATGCATCATTTGCCTGCTTAACATCAGGCTCACAAAATGCTCTCCTACAACACAAATTCAGTGAGCTTCTTGATTTGTATTAGAAAAATCTTAGTTCTTGCTGCAACATAAAATTACATGCTTCCAGACCAAAAGTAATGTTCATAACCTTAATACATTGATATACCCCAGCTACTGGTAGACAATTAATGGTTATTTATTAGACAATAAATGGATCAGGACATGAAAAGCTTTCAGAGAATTTCTTTCAACCCTTTACAATGTCTGGAGCAAAGCAGCCCAAAAGACCAAGAAAGCACACCTTGTGCTTTGAAGATCTTAACTCAGACAACACACCTGCTTTGCAATGTTATCATCTGTTGTTTYTCTGTGACATATTTAGACAAGTATCTTCAAAAGGGGTTTGTAATCTCTGACAATTTCTTGTGAGGGAAAGAAAAAAAACAAAAAAAAACCAAAAGAAGTCTTTAAGGGTTTTTATGCTCACCTTAACCACAGTCTCGTCCAGGAATAGGAAGCAGCAGCTAAAAGCATTGGGATTTCACACAGGGAGGGTGCAGGGATGGGATGCTGGCACAGATCCCCACACCCAAGGAATGGTGTTTGTGCAGAGGAATCTGCAAAYCTGCGAGGCTGAGAGTGCTCCACTGGGTGAGCAATGGTGCTGCCTGAGCTGGGTGGTGATTCCCCATCTACCCCTCTCCCAAAAGGAGAGCTGAAATCCCAGRTGGGACACACACAAACAGCACAGCYCGTGAGTCATTTAGGCTCACACCTCTACAAAATCAGGCTAAAAATACTCATCATGGGACYACCTGTGGCAGCTGCAATGTCATTTATTATTCAAGGTCTATCAGATGGCAAAGGGGCAGATGCTGTGGGCATCTTCAGCATTCATCAATGTTATGAATTTATATATCTCCTACAGGTTCTGCCATCAATTGTGTTCCTGGTTAAATGGGTCAGGCAAGGAAGTACATTCCCTAARGGAACTGCAGTCTCCTATACCTCAAAAACTTCAGTCCCAGAGGAAATACCCTGTTTTGATGTGGTTCAAGAAGGTGGCAKGGAGAGCAGTACAAACTTTATAACAAGACCAGCTTGGCTCAGAAGAAGGACTGTGTGCTGCAGATCCAAGGCTCTTTGGGGTGAAAAAGCCCTAGAGAACAACAAGGAAATGTTCTCGGTCTACATATAGAAATTGTTAGAGGTGTATGGAGTGAGATATTCTGACATTCTGATAATCTCTGTATTATTTGAAGAATGATTCTTTTTATAATGCTTTTATTCCTGCAACAATGCTACTGCTCCAATAGCTCAGTCAGAGCTACAGAGTGCTGAGTTAACCCTGCTGCTGCYCTGAGAGAAGAAGTGGAAGCTGCTGAGCTAAAGCAAAGAGGGTGGATAGACAGACCTTTTCAAGCTGCAGAAACCATCAGCTCAGTGGAGAGGAAGTGACTGAAAAAGGAGGGTAAGAGAGACCTAATAATGATTCCCTGAGGAAAACTGYTGGTCAGAACAATTAGCCATTAATCTAGGAAAAGCTGTAATTGAACAGAGAAMAGAGGGTTTATTTTAATTCAGTGTCTGAGAGCACTTTAGATAGGAACTAAAGGAATACCTTCCCTTTCTGAGCAGATCCTTAAAAAGAGGTGGTCAGGGCTGCCTCCCAGCTCCAGCTCTTCAYTCTTCATTATGGCACATTATGGGATAACTGGAATGTTAAGCAGGTTACAGTCATTATGCCAGTCACAGCTATGGTCTGTAAATGTGGCTGCATTGAATATCTGGTTTCTAACACAGGCTGTGCAGAGATGTCCCTTTTTGCCATGGTCAGGGAGGAGCTGACAGGATCACCAGAGACTTCAAAAAACTTCAGCCTTTCAGTTAGCGAGGAGCTCAGTGCTCTCATGTACTCAATTTGTCACAAGGGGAATGCYATGCAATATTGCACAGAGTAGTTAKGAGGCATTAGCTGCCATTTCATTTACAAAAAAAAATCCCTCTTTTCTCTGCTGCAGTTCACCAGTGATCAGCTATACACAATGCTTCCTTGATCAGCTCTCAATGGAAAGTCTTTTTTATTTCAATTTTGCTGGGCTTTAGATTTAGGTTGTGGGAGGCYAGGCCAGTTAACAGCATAATGTACTTTAAAAAGGAATGTGATTACTAGTAACTACTTTTCTCCATTAAAATCAGCGGAGAAGTTCATTTAATGCTTTGTCCTTTAATCAAAGCAATAAAGCATTTCAGCAATCTGTAAATCTGGCCGTATAGAGTTACGAAATAGGGAATATTCACAATAGTGCCATTTTTCTTTGAAACTCCTTTATCTCAGTGAAAGATATTTGAGCAAACCYGTCACAACACACACTGCTGTACAACTGACTGATGTTCCTGTTAGGAATTCTTGCCACAGGTTTTGCAGCAGAGGGTAAGGGCAGAGCACAATCGTGTTGAAAAGCTTTGGCACTGGTGGTTAAAAAATCACTGCTCTTTTTTAAAATCCCAACTTGAGTCTTTACTAGGCTCTATGATGAGACACATGCATGCTGTGTTACGTTAAAATGTTTAATTAGAAATATGAGTTTTGCCTTGCGTAGTAACAAGAAACCACCATAAAATAATGTACACTCTGATAGTCTCAGACTATCACAGCAGTCATGCATAAGTTCAAATCCTTTTCAGTGGGACATTGATTAATTCATTCTTTGATGACTCTAGGCCCAGGCATTCAGCAGCTTCTTCCCTTTCTCAGCATGGGATTAGTTATGTGAAGCCAGAAATGSCCTTTGTATGTTTAGACTTTGGGAGCAATTCAGCTGGAAACCTGCCTCACACCTAGGGCTAGACCTCTGCAATAATGCAACTCTGCTTGTTCCAGCTCTGAACAAAGACAAGCAGGGCTATGGAGTTATGTTACTCACTACCAGTTGAGGAATCAGCTTTCCATGTGGCATTATCCTCCCACCCCCTTTCCCACAGGAATAACACAATGTAAGTTAAGCTTGTGCCTTTGMCATTATCTTGCTTTAGTGGCTCAGTTCCAACACACAGCCATGTACCACCTCATTATTTATATCCTGCCAGCATCTTATTTAGTACCTCAGCTTCCACCACAAATGTATTGGGATAACTGGATAAGAGACTCATTATAATTGCAGTTTCTCCACAGGGGTCAGCACCTCCTCCCCATGAATATGATAAGGTGCTCCAAGTGCCTCCTCACCTGCAAATGGTGTTTTTCCCTGAAGAGTCACTTCCCACAGGATACGAGCTGCTATTGAACTTCTGCAGTAATATTTTAATAACTTAATTTAAGATTTAACAGCTTTCTTTCCTGAGCTTTGTTGTATAATTMATCCATGTGGTGGGAACTCATTAGACTTGGGGATCTGAGAGGCATCTGGACATGCAAGGACTGTAAACAGCCCTAAAACCTGTGTTAGGGCCTATTTAAGGTGGGCAAATACAGAGCTGTGCATAGAAAGAATGAACTGTTTTATCCTTGGAGATAATCAGAAACTACTTTTTTGATAGTTGGRTGTGTCTTCCAATCATATCTGTAGTTTGTCATAATAACACTAAAACCAACAAAAAGTTTTGTCCACTGACACTTAATTTGTAATCCTTGAATTTCTGGGCTGAGAAGATCTGGCCCAGCACCTCCAAACATCATCTTTCATGTATGTGTGCATGCCCATGGGCTGTGGGTACTTCTACCTCCTGAAAACACACCTCAAGCAGATACTGCAGAGACTTTTTGAGCCTGACATTGAACATTCCACCACAGGACTTTGTCTCCTTCAAATGCTTGGAGCTGTGCTGCTGTGTTTATCATATGGAATTGGTAAGGCCTGTCTCTGCCATTAAAAAACCTTGAATTGCTGAAGAAACTGAAGCCTTGGTATCCCATTTTTCCAGAGAACACTGCAACTGCAAGACTTCMATGAGGTTTCGTGTTTCCTGCTGGTAGTGCTCTTCTGGTTTGAYATGATCCAGAGAATGCAAATGGCTCTGGCCCTACACACTGGTTAGAGCATTTGACCAAGTTTAATGCCCAAAACCATGCTCTGGATTAGGCATAGTAGAGGTTTGAAACCACTTTCCAGGAAAACACCACTGAGTGAGCTGCCCATTTTCCTGTGAGTGTGGGTGTGGGTATCTCAGTTCCTAGTTTGCAGCTCCAGGGGACAGGTTGTAGCAGAGAACACCACGGCCAAGTGTGCACAGAGTTCTGCCCCACTATTGCACATTTCCCTCTTTTGTACATCTCTTCCAGGGCTGCACTGCTTTCTTGACAGTTGGAGGAACAAGAATACAGAAAACAYAAAGACAAAAAAACAGCATGAAAGRAGTAACACCTTTGGGCATCAGGGAYATRTTCCTGGCTGTGTGCGCAGTGCTCAGGCTCCCAGCAGAGCACCTTTTGCCTGCTGGACATGAGCAGCAGCTCTAATGAAAGCTTTGTAAAGRAAAGTGCTGCCAGTTGCCTTCTGTGGGAGCTGGATGTGTTGTGCACAGAGATGTTTTCCACAGACACCATTTCCATAAGCACTGCACACATTTCTCTGAGCGCTGTCAGGGTACCTCGATCCTGTTCTCTCCCGAGGCTCCTCCTTGTAAGATCTTCCTCTGTACAATTTCTGTGGTGAGCCAGGTACCTGTGTACCTGTTTTGCTCAATTAAAMCTTTTCCATGGATGTGAGTCATCCATTTCATGGTCCAGAACATACTCATTTCATTTCCTCTGCCCTCTGGTGATGGAGTTAATTAATACTTTGTAAACACCTTGAGACCTCATCGCACTAACTACTGTAGAAAGAACAAGGCTTGTCCCAGAATGATTATTCTGAATAAGACAGGATGGAAGGAGCTCAGGAGAAAGGAAAAATTAGAGAGAATAGACTWTTTATATGACCCTCAATTCTTAATAGTCCCAGTTAATTTCTGCTGACTAAATTAATGCAAAATTAAAATTCTGGTTCCAACAAGGGACTGACCACAGTTCTCAGTGACCTGGAGTGAGACAAATGAGCCTCACTGTCACAGGCTTCTAACAAGCTCTAAACCCTTCCAACAACCTCTGCCAGATCTTACTGACCAAAGGGTGCTTCAAATTCTTMATTTCCACTGGCCTTTGGATCCAGKGTTTGGGAGAGATCTATGTGGTGGCTGGCCCTGGCACASAGCCAGCAGTGTGCTGTGGCTGATAGGGGCAGTCACTTGCCCAGAAGGGGCCAGAAACTCCACCTAGAGCAGATGTTGTTCAGCAATGGCATCCAAGGAGGGAGCAGTAGCAGAGGGACCCCAAAGAGGGGGTCTGGAGGAAGGCAGGAAGGGCTGCAGACCCAGAGCAGAAATTCCCCTCAGGCAGCACCAGARAGACCCCACTGGAGCAGAGACATTCCCGGGAAGGGCCTGTGCCAGGACAGGGAAATGGGGAAGGAGGGAGGAGCAGCCAGGAGGGGCTGGGGGAGACCCACCACAACCTTTACCCACCCCTAAGCCCCTTGGGGGGACAAGGGAGGAAAGGTTTGTTATAATTTTTCTCTTTCTTCCTTACCATCCAAATCTATTTTAACTACAATACATGTGATTTTCTCCATTATGTGTCTGGTTTGCCTGTGACAATCATGGGTCACTGAGGTCCCTGTCTTTATCTTGACCCATGAGTTTTTCCATCTGCTTTTCTTGCTCAGTAGAAGTGAGAGAGCGACAGGAGGGTTTGGACCCTCAGCTGCGGCTGAATTGCCACAGGGAGGACTCAGATCTGCACTTTCAGGTGCTTTTGGGACTCCTTTTCTGCAGGTCTKTGCTGATGAAACCCCTCTGTGAGCAAGGGAAGGAGCTGCAGGAGGTGAGCACAGGAGATGCAAAGGAGGTTGACTGGATGCTCTCCTGGATACAAGAGCAGCCTGAGACTCCAGCTGAGGGAGGGACAGGCAGAGTCTGCACTGAGTGGATTGAAAAACAGAGAAAGGTCCATTCCTGCCTACAAGAAGTCATGCAGAGGCATTGTGGGTGATCAAAGGGTCCTTGACAAAATTCAAACCCCTCACCTATGGTTTCACACCGTAAGCGTTGAAAGGTTGTTCAGTGTCCATAACTGGAGTTATGAAATTCAGGACTGGATGCAGTCCTGAKGAACCTGCTGTGGTTGCATCTGCCTTGAACAAAGGGGTAGATGAGATGATCTCCAAGGCCCCTTCCACCCCAATGGACTTGTCATGGTTCTGCAAGTCTGCTGTTCCCTGCTCCCTTCCTTTCCCCTCTAGTCCTTGGGCACTGCCTCCTGCCACAGCACAGAGCTCCTCGGAGAAAAGCACAAGACAGCCACTCTTAAACTGAAACTTGGCCATCCTCATCCTCCTTCACAATGACAATGGAGGTGTTAGGGGTGGGCAGGAGGACTTTGTACAGAATCCTAGAGATCTGAGCAGAATTTCAGAACAGATGATGACTGAAAACTTTTTTTCCTCTTCTGCCTGGGGATGATGGGGATTCAATCTTCCCATCACTTCCAGATTTTTGTGAGGTGAAGTTCATCATGGGTGTTGTACTCGAAGCGATCCACTGTGCATTGAAGAAGGAACTGAAGAGAAAACCTCTCTGTCAAAGTCCAGTGGCTCAGAGCAACCAGCCAGGAGTGCACACACCTCGTCACAGCCCATGTTCCTATACATGCATTTTATATTGCCCTTTTTCTAGCTCAGGTGTGTTCTGACATAAAAGGGCAATGCAAATGTCCTTTTCACGATGCTTTCTTTTGCTGTTTGATGTCACACACATTCTGGAAACAACCACTGTGAGGGAGATCCTGCTTGCTCGATTGCCCTCCCTATGGACACAGGCTGTGAGAGAACTCATGGACTGCTTTATTTGACGTAACTGGAGAAACTTCAGGGGAGAAAAAGGGCCTAGAATGTCAAGATTATGAAAACACTATGGTGATTAAATAAACACACACACAGACAAAAACCAGGTCAAACTATGAAGCTTCAGAGTTCAGTGGCCTCCAGTGCCAGAGATAACTGAGCAGGGATTTTCACATATTGATTCAGTCACTCAAATCATGGTTTTGKTTCTTCATGTTTTCAAATCAAGTATCAGACTCCTAAAAATTCAGGCACTGTTGCAGTCACAGAGCACAGCTGGCTGCTTGAACAAAGTCACCTAAGTCCATACCAGAGCTACAAATTTGATGTTCTGGTAGATTCACACCTGCAGYCCTGAGCCTTGAAAGCTGCTGTCTCTGATATAAAAATTTGTCTCACTTTCTCACACCTATAAGACAGCTGTCACGGACAGCTGCCACCCACAGAAGAGTGAAATCTCCACCGATAATTTCAGCAGAAATCTCATCTTGTTACAACCAAATTTCCTCAGGATGGTTTCACTCAAAGAATTCTTGTTGGAGCTCACTCACTCTTTTCATTCAAACATGTCCTTGTGGTCAGAATCTTGAGGACAAGTACAGGTTATTTCGTGTATCACAGTTTTGCCATTGTGAATGTGAAGAAAGCTTTAACAAATTAAGRATGGTTACCCACTGGAAATAAGATCTTACCACAACACATGACCCTTGTCACCTTGATAAGAAATGTCCCTAAGCCTGTTGTGGGTAGAACATAGATCCCACACCAGCCATGGATCTACCACGAGACAAAACACCACACAAACTGAACAGTTGTACAGATTTCCCCAAAACTCTCCGTGAGTTCTGTTCTCTCGTTTCTCCCTCTAGCAGATGCTACATCTGTTCCTTTGGCAGTTGCTGGCAGACAAGACAAGCCCCAGTGCCAGCTAATACTATATGATCTGCTGCTGAATTAATTTTCCACTTAAAAATTAAATTATGGGCCAKATCCTCATTGGATTTAATACAGCTATCACCTATTAAGCATCTGATGGTCTGGCCTTGTGTAGAGATTATTCTTCCTCTCTTTTTATAGCAAGAATACAACCAAAGAGTTAGATTTTAATCTGATGKGTGAAGGCAGTGAAAATATTGATTGTTTTGCATCTGATGCATCCATCATGAGAAATTACAACTTTTTCAAAAAGCTGGAGAAAAACATGTCATTTAAAAAAACAAAGAAAAGAAAGAAAGGTTGTAAAAGATACTATAAATCTTTTATTTCTTTTGAGTTACTATGCAATACCCTTCATTTTGAAGGAAATGKTACAATCAATGATGTGTACTTCTTTCTCAGGAAAAGAAGATATTTGCACTAACAATTCAACATTTACTGACAAAAGACAGCTTACAGAAAACGCTCATGGTGGGAAAAAAAAAATCTTATTTGTGATTACACATCTTATTGTGGATGATTTCATGAAGTGTTACAATGTCAGGAATTTCAAGTGTGCACTTAAAGAAAGCTTCTAATCCAGTATTAATGCAAAGGAATTTGAACCATCTAAACCATCAGTGTTCCAAATCACCCTGAYTTCTTCCTATTCACAGTTAAAAGAAAAAGCCTAATCTGAAAGTCTAAGCCCATGATACAATACTCCTGGCCTTATCACTGCACACTGATTTTTAAGAGTAGTCAAGCATACTCAATTAACAGATTTCTTACAAATAGAAACCGCTGTTGGAAACAATGTATTTCTTACCTCTACTTCGTTACTAGTYTCTGATCTGTTACACAAAATTAAAATTTTGCTTTCAAAAAATATTTGTTCCTACATGGCTGTTAGCTTTATGGTTGGTGCTGTTAATTGTCAGAGAAGCACAGGTGGGAAACCACTTGACAACACATTTCACATACCCAAGGACAGACCTTTGGTAAAACTTAACCAAAGGAGAAGAGWAAAAGAAAACCACCATTACATTCAAAGTCTGAAATAATCACATAGCATCACCTATTRTAGTACTGAGTGAGACAATGAAATCAAATGAACAAAAGGAGTTTGCCTATGATTTCATTTATACAGAACAATTCAAAGCTTACTTCCATAGWCTAGGGTCCTTCAGTCTGAAGAATATATTTTTCCAAGTAAGAAAATACAGTTTTTGAAGTAGCTTTTGGGAATTTTCCCTGCCTACTCTACAACTGCCTACTCTGCTCTCCAGATGAGCTCTAGAGCTGCTGTAATCAATATTCTGCATTCACACAAAATCAAGGATAACAAAATAGTCTTCAGTTTATGTCTTTGCTCACTGCCATGGAAGGTGAATGTCTAAATTGTGTTTTTAAAATTACTCAATCAAYGGATAATTGTAGGTTTTACTACAACGCCTTTTCCAAGACATTATTTGCATCAAACACACCAATACTCCAGGGAAATAAAACTGCTCATCTACATTTCCTAGCTGGAGCTACATTTACACATCTGGGGCTCAGCCTTGCCAGCCTTCACATGTGCATATTGATATTCACAGCAGTAGGTATGCCCAAATGAGGAAATTCATATAGATGATTAAGTGTTTGCACAATCAAAGGGCTTTTAAAACAAATTATATTAACTTTAAATGTTAAAAACACAAGGGGAAGTTCAAGCAAGACAAGACAAAGATACCAGAGAAGTCTGCAGCAGATCACCAGCTTMGCTTACAACTGCTGTGCTCTCACCAAATCAGTGCAGCTCCTGGATTTCCAGGGGGAAACTGAGGCCAAAGAATGGGCTGGGTTCCATGAGCTCTGTTTGGACAAGAGGCCCTTTGAGTAACAGCTTTCACTGTACTACTTGTTCTCCCCTGTTGATTATGCAACCTCAGATCCTCCACACTCCCATCAGAGACCTCACATTGAAATTCCAGACCCTCATTCACAAAGAAATGTAAATATACACTTAATTTCAAGCACAGGAATAGACTTAGTGATTCTCAAATGTCTCCAAGTAGGTAAGATCTACTCAAAACTTTAAACTCAGTATAGGCTTAAGACCTTTGCTGAAGCACAAACTCTGCAGAAGGACCAYACTTGCATTTCTCTACATTAAAGCAGCAGATGCAGAGAAGAGCACTTTTATCTACTATTTTCCCTCTCTTTTGTGATCTATGCAAAAGTCCTGAAGTAGACACATACACAAAAGAGTAAGTTTTCCTGGGAGACCTTTTTTTTAAATCAAGCTCCAGAAATCCCAGCTTACTCTGCAGACAGCAACTGAGCAAAGTACAGCAAAGACAAGRAACCAAGCAGTTGTGATGTGCTTCTAAAGCAATTTCTGTTCTCACATACAGGTCATTACAGGTCCGTGGCTTTAAAACCAGACTGGTTAGAAATGTGTGCAGTGGTGTTTAGTAGCACCTATTAAATAACACTGCCTAATCAACAAGTAGGGGAAAAGGACCTGCCTGTTAAAGATTCAACAGTTGCACCTTTATCTGCTGGAATAAGAAATCCCTGTATGGAGGTAGCCCTCTTTCAGACAAAATAAAAAAAAAAAGAAAGCCAAATTTCCCTCCCTAATCTACTTCCACACATAATGGAATGCCAGAGGACAATAAATTCCMAAACATAGCTTGCAGGGAAGTTTAAAATTCCAAGTATAAAACACCTGTGTCCCAGGTGTCAGAGGAGCACGGAGGTTTTATAACACAGCAGAATGCATGCCAGACTCYGCTGTGAGGCAAGCTCCCTCTTTGCTCTCTGCCCTAGCAAAGCACTGCAAGCTCTGGAATTCTTYGCTAAGGCCCTGTGCCTGTAGGGGAATTTATCCCAAAAGGCRTGACCGGTACAGAGAAGCACCAAGACCAGCACAAGACAAGATTTCAATTGGACAAAGAAGCTTTGCTCTCYATTCCCAAGCAGATTTGGTCCTTTTTTTATTAAAACAAAAAAGTGTGGAAAAAAGAATTAGAAAACAAAGCCAGACTATTCAGAATATCTCAGAAGGAGAGAAATGGCTAAGTGTCATAGTTCTGATGTTTCAGACACAAGGGAAAAATATTTTCACAACTAGTTTACTGTTTAGTACCCTGTAGATACATARTACTTGACATTTATAGCAGTTTCTGTACTTTATGACCTAGAATATCCTTTAGATCATGAATGAAAAATAAACCCATTCAGAGGACTGGAAAATAACGTGCATAACAACTTACTTTCAAATGCAAGGTTATGAAGGGTTTTTTTAAACTTTCAAAAATATCTCTAGGAAAATATTATTTKACATAGCTATATTACACAGTGAAATAAACTTTGTTATGTACAAGGTTTCAGTATGAAAGAAACCACAGCTAGACATTTGCTCATGGTCTAGATAATCTGTTGTCTGGTATCAGTCAGTAGAACAACAGAGAGACTCTCCTTCACTCTTCTGCAGACTGTCTCAGTGATCATTTCAGCTTTTAGTAGTTACCAGTAGTTGTATAAAACCTGTGTGCAGACATCCACATACTAACCCTGTCACAGTCAGACAYGGGTAGATACAATATCAAAACAAGCTTGGACATCTGCTCGACAACCACAGTAACCTGAGTATAACTCAATTGCATATTGGTGAAAAAAATAACAGTGCAGGCACCTGAGCTATAGCATTCTAAAGGAGCTTGGTGTTAAACCTTCCCTTGGATTTGGGTGTTTCAAAGGCCAAAATGAGGGCATGGGAGCCATTAACAAAACAGTATACGGTGTATTTGTATAACCCTGTAAACTTTTTTCCTTCTAAAGTGGGGATGAAGTAGTCTTTCACAGTCTTTTTGCTAGCTTATACAATTCAGGCAGAAAACATGACACCACAATCTACTTGGCTCACATTGGTGAAGTTGCTTCATTAGTTCATAGTCTGAACTAATCAAAAGCCTGTATCTACCTATTCTTAAACGACAAACTTTGCTCCCGTCACAGGGCTGGAAAGGACACGGAGTACTTTGCTATTTGTGGTATAACTGTAAACAACTGCGGGGAAGACTGTATTAATTATGCTTTAAGTTTACATCACACTGTTAGTTTCCATTATTTAAATGAACTCAAGCTTATCTTTGTTCACATCACCATATTGTGCTTTAAGGGGAAGGAATTTCACATTAGCAACTGCCTCCAAATCAGTGCTTGTTCACACACCCCAGATTCCAGGACAAAGATCTGACAGTGATGCCTGTGTGGGAAACCAGTTCAACAGTTGAAAAAAAGTTCAGGGAATAAGCAGGGCAGGCAGCCCTGCACTCCCCCTCCTGAGGGACTTGCACAACTTTGGAGGCATGTGCTCTCCTCTAATGCTATAGCTCAGCTCATACCTTAGAAACTGGCAAAAACAGGGAACATGAAATCCCTAACAAAGAGGAAACTGCTTTGGAACACCCAAACCCCCCTGCCTGCGATGTCTTCCAGCCTGTGCTCCCTTCCACCACCCTCCATCACATCTGTGCTCATTGGGGTGCAGAACCTGTGACATGCTCACAGACAGAAGCACTCAGTCAAGAGGGACAGCTTACTCAAGACATACTCTTACACATAAGCAACCTGCTTCTGCTCCTCTGTGTRTACTACAGGCATAATCAGCTCTGCCATTTGCTTCAGGGGAAAGCCAAGGCAGCCCTGACACACCTCAGCCTCTGCCTGTAGGATTAACAGCACACACCAGAGTATAACTGTGGCAACAAACTTCACTCCCTGGGACCTGTTGACAATAAACACAACTTCTGTCCCCAAAGCCAAATGCTGATGGCAAAGGAGAAGGTYCCCCAGCCCACCTGCAACTTCCTATCAATTAAGAAGGCACCAGGCACATCAAACCCATTTCCTTAAAAACAGTGGAGATTTCTGCCTTACACCCACCAAGCCTTGCACCAGGCAAGAGGCAGCTCRTTGCAATACCAACAGAAGCCACAGCTGAAGAGAAACAGTAGCAGAGAAGGGAAAACGATATCCTCATGCTCAGAGCTACATGGTCACATCCTGAAAGTTGTTGGCTACTTCCGAATGGTATTAAATACTATTAACTTCTGCTGATAAGYAGATGTCAAAGGCATTTAGCATCTTGTAGGGTCAGGCCTACTAGCAGATGGTTGAGGGAAAGGCTATGTGTGAACACGGCAGAGGAAGAGAAAGAAGTGGGAGAGGAGAGGGGTAGAATTGCCCTGAGTTTTATCCTCTACAAATAAGTCAGGGGTTTTTTCATCAAGCACTGAAGGAGTTAAGCACTAAAGCACAGACACTTAATCAGCTTTCCCCCTTCCTTTCACATGTGATTGGAATGAAGCTGCACCGAAGCAGCCCAAAGGGCTTATAACAGCTCAATTTCGCAGCCTTCAGTTTTAATCCCCATCACCCAGGCTAAGCAGTATGGTAGTGCTGAGCTGCTACTCCACAGCAGTCTGAGCACCTGGGTGACGATGGTCTTCCTCCTCTTCRTCCTCCTCCTCTGCAGCCTGCAGGTGGCTGGAGAGCTCCTGGATCACAGCAGCCCGACCAATCTGGTCATTTCTCCTTTTCTCCATAATCAGATCCTCCAGGCTCTGAAACTCCAGCGTGTGGCTGCGCTTGTCACCCAGGCGGATCTGCAATCGGTAGGGCTGTTTGCCTATGCGCAGCTCCCCGCCGATTTTAAACTCTCGCTTGCCGTATCGGCACCAGGCAGCAAAACACTCCGAGTTTCTCCAGCTCAGGTCCCGATCCTTGCAACCCACCTGCTCCAGGGCATTGCGCACCACCACGGCMGGGCTGAGGGGTTTGTAGCGGTACAGCTGGTTGGCAATGCGGCCCCGTCTGCCCTGGCTGGCGTCGGTGAGGAAGCTGTTCACCACCTCCAGCCGATGAAGGTGCACAACTTGAAAATCCCCGACGTAGACCACCCAGTGCGGATACTGGGCTTGGCACACAAACTCCACCAGGTCACCCGGTTTACACCTGTTCAGGAGGTTCTCTGGGGTGTAGGTGCTCAGATGCCCCCCACCTCCTTCATCACCCTCCTCTAGCTGCGTGTCCTCCTCTGAAAAGCTCTTCTGGTAAATACACTCATCCCGGTAATAGACTGAGCACTCCACCTCGTGCAGCTGGGGATCGTAGGGCTGCAGGGCAGGGTTCTCACCCCCCAGGTCATGCACCGAATCCTGCTGCTGCTCCAGCTCATCATCGTCATTTGAAAAGATGTAGGAGACCCCGATCCTGGGTCCTTCATCTCTGTCCACACCTGTCGGGTCGGCCGTGGGAACTTCCTTGTAGTTGAGATGCGTGAGCTTCTCCACCTGGTTCCCCATGCCCGCTGCAACGACAGACACACGGCGGGGCCATGAGGGCGGGAGCGGGGGAGCGGCCCCAGGGAAGCAGCGGGGCATGAGCGCGGCTCCCCCCTGCACAGGCACCCAGCTCTCCCCGCTCAGCGCAGTCCCTGCCAGCGCCCCGGGGCTGCGGGAGCTTCTCGGGGACGGGGGGAAGGGGGGACGCGACACTTCCCTACCTGCACGGAGGAAGGCGCGGCGGCACCACCACCTGTTAGGCGGCGGCGASGAGGAGGAAAGAGGCGCAGGAGCCGCCGGAGAGCGGGCAGGCACCGAGCCACCTGTTAGAGGGGGGCTGCGAGCGCCTGGGGAGCTCGGGAGGTCCGGGCTGGGGCCGGCCGAGAGCGCACCCGCCCGCCGCCCAGGTGAGCCGCGCCGGGCC
>NW_026623235.1:6814584-6816453 GCF_030028575.1 Malurus melanocephalus
GGCGCGCCTGGATCATGGCCCCGGCCCGGCGCGGCTCCCGCTCCCCGCGCAGCGACAGCGCCCGAGCGCCGCGCCGCCGGCTCCGCGGCTGGGCATGAGCGCCGGAGAGGCTCGGCCGAGGGGAGGGAGGCAGGCTGGATCCGCCGCGGACGCCCCGGCAAGCGCTCAGCCCCCAGCATTTCACCCACCCCCCGCTTCCCGCCTTCCTCCCCTTCACCGCCCTCCGCCCCGCACCTTTTCCCTCTGTCCGCTCCTACATGCCAAGCTCTTCGCTCCCCGCCGAGGCTGTGGCAGGCAGAGGTCGGGCGCGGGGCTGTGGGCGCCGCCGCTGCRCAGCTCTGCGCGGGCAGCGGGAGTGCAGCGCTCAGCCCCAACTCGCCCAGGCGCGGCGCCTTTAAGGGAGCGCTGCCACAGCCGCCCAGCCCGCCGGTGCTCGGGGGGAGGCTCCGCGGCCGGAGTTTGCCCGGGACGGCGCCGAGAGGCGAAGCGGAGGGAGCCCCGGTGCGTGGCCGTGCGAGCCCCGCGCACARAAGCGGAGCTGCCCCGGGGGAAGCGCCCGCCCCGCGCAGCCCCCGCGGGAGCGCCGGGAGGTTCCTCCCTGGGGCCGCGCACGGTGACGGGGAAGTTGTAAAGTGAACACAATCAAAACGCCCGGTTCTCCTGGGCTGACTTAGCGCCTTCGATTCCTCCATGCGCGGAGTGCGTAATTGGGTTTATTAATTTATTTTCTTTCCGACTCCAAAAGATCAGTCTGTTTTTCAATATAGGAGATTATGATTCTTTCTCCCTTGGAAAGGCATTATGAGATCTGGTGGGAATATTTTTCTTTCTGTGTTTTGGAGAACACAAAACAATATTCTGCTTTTTCATTAATGCCTAGTTAGTGTGCTAGGTGGGTTTATTTTTCATGCTATTTTAACATACAAAAATTCAGGCTGTTAAAGTAGACTGCAGCGATAATTTATGGGAGGTAGGAGTAATGTCTTTAATTTTATCTCATTTATTCCCTTTGTCTGTTGTCTTGTAATTTATAAACCCAACTGCAATGCTGCTGTTTTGAGGATCCACTAAATAGCAGCAAATGAAGGAACAACTGTGGTGTTACTCGAAGAACATGGTTTCCATCAGATTCTGTGGCTGGTATCTCTGTGGTTTCAAATATGGACCTGCCATTTGGGGTGGGGACAGTTGCTGTGTCTGGGGAGATGAGCACTCTTGGGATGGCGTGGCATTGCAAGCAATTGCAGCAGTGACAGCCAGATCAGGGCCTTTTTGTTTTGGATTTAGCTGGTGGCTATGAGCATTTTTGAAATTAATCTCCCAAACACCCACCCCTAACACACAYGCACTTTGGTTTGCATCCCAGCGTGTTTTCAAACAGTGCACATGTTTCTCTCACATCCAACCAAAGTAGATGTACTCTAGAGGCAGGGTTGGACCAAAGCTGGTTGAGAAAATGTCCAAAATGTACTAAATGTAGATGTGATTGTGGGTTGTTGCCTGTCTCCCTCTCCTCTTTAGCTGCAGTTTCTCTTCTCTGTAGCTGCTGGTGGACAAAAGAGGGCCCTGCTTCATAGAGAGAGCATTGTGGAATTGCTTCAGTAATTAAAGATGGGCATTGTGAAAGTAAGAGTATCCTAAAAGGAGGAGCTAGACTGAACATAGAATTGACGTTTTAATGTTCTTCCATTGCCACTGGAAGCTTTGTTTCAGCGCTGTACCTCACCATCTATGGAACAGTTCTGTTTCTTCACTAAAATGGTTTGGCAGCCCTGTGTTCAAGGCAAGTTTCTTTTTGAATCTGCTGCAATATATGCAAAGATGTGTCTGTGCATGAGTGGAAACTCAGTATGGCCCAGGCAGTCACTC
>NW_026623235.1:6816563-6841119 GCF_030028575.1 Malurus melanocephalus
GTACCTTGTCAGCTGCTTTAACCTCTTTGATCTCTTTGAGTTTCCTTTCCATGACTGCTCCATGGAATCCGTATTCTCTATTAAATCAGCTGCTTTCTAGGATGAGAAACCATTGGTAAGTATTTTTGTATTGTATACCACATCCATAATGGCTTACTGCACAYGTAGGTAAGGAATTGGGTGGAAAATCCACAAAGAATTTACAGTGCCTACAYGTAACTTGGACTAGTGCCTAAAATTTTGATGCTTAAAACTTCTTCATCCTTAACCTCTAAGCCTTGAAGCAGCTAAACTCTGCAAACACATGGATGGCAGAGTGGCTGGTGAAAGTGCATTCTACCTCACTGACTGTGCTTTTAGAGAAAAAATTGATCTCTTGTATAGTGTTTGGGGAAAAAAAAAAAAAAAAAAAAAAAAAAAAAAAAAAAAAAAAGAGGTATTTGGTGCTTATCTGCTAAAGATAATGCAGCCTTTGGATATCAAGTGGAGGCAGGAATGGTTGTGCAGTTCCTGAGCCGGGAGCCCAAGCTGCAGCAGGACAGAGGTGAAGGCACCTCTGACTTTCCTGTTGGAGGGTCCTCAGTTGGGTGAGTCCYTGCTCAGTGTGCTGGCATTTGTTACCCAGTTTTGGGGTGCTGAGCTTTGTGCACATCACAGAGGGAGCACATGGACCCACAGGTACAGCCGTGCTTGAACATGCCCTGAAGTCAGTGGGGGAGCCCAGGCTGTTAAACACAATGCCTCCCTGGGGTCAGTCCAGGTTCCAGTCACTTGCTGGTTCAGATTGCATAAATATTTGTTATTTGTATGTTCTGTTTTGKAGAGAAAGCTCCACCCCACACAAAACACATCTTGGCTTCTGGAGTGGGTTCACTCCAGCAACTGCTTCATCTGAGTCCCCATAGAGACTGCAAGCAAGCAGGGTTGTTCACTTTCACAGCTGAACTTCACCTCCATATGCTCTCAATCTATTGTTTAATGCAGCAACACAAACCTACTGGTTCCTGACATAAAAATACCATTGTGGGGCATCTCAATATGGCTTGTATGGTATTTGTTATGCCTGAAAGTTCGATAGCCCCTTTTGAGGCCAAAATACCTGCCMTGCTSGAGGGCTCTCTGGGAGGCCGAAGCYGCTTGGCYRTATAGACCATTGGTGTATACAGAGAGGACTGCACCTCTTGACTTAGAGACCGTGGGACATCTGTGGAACAAGTGATTTCTATTATTCTATGCAGCTGCTATGATCCAGGGACCTTTGTAGTGTTAGCTGTGGTAGCTTTAAATGTAAAGCTAATTTTGRGACACAGATGTAACAGTTATTTTGTTGTCCCAATGGTATATCATCTTGTTGCTTCAACTGCAACCTTACACACAATTTACATMCAGAGATTAAAAAGTGATGTTGATTTGAAATCACATTTCATCCTTGCTTAGGTATGAAATGTTGTGGTCACATTGTTATTAAAAGATATCCAGGATGAGGAGAAAAAMAGTCTTTGCTATGTGTTTATATTTTTTTCTTGGTAGTACTTCTGAGTAAGACAAGGTTTAGTGTCATATTCTGTAAGCACATTCTGTTTCACAGGTATTCAGCCAKCTGATGGCTATGACACCCTTGAATTATTTAACAGCTTCCATTTCTTTTTTTGCAGTAGAGTTTTATGAGAACTGAGATAAACTGTGCTCCATTTGGCATGTAAGCACTCTACATTGTAGACCTAGTGAACAGAGTGCTTAAACACCATGGTGGAATTAGGGRCACTGAGAAATAAACCACTTCCTGGTGAAGTCCATGGAAGTTCTTCTGTGGAGTTCTGTGGAAATCAATTATGCCCTTAACTAAGGGAAGTGCATGAACTGAGAGTCACTTGATGGATGTTGTCTTTCCATGACAGCCATCACTAAGCCCAGCAAGGATATTTGGGTTTGGAATTGGAACATTTCTTTTGTTACCTCTTTGTCTCCAAGTGGAAGCTGCATCACCAAGTCAGGCACCAAGGTCCTATAGAGCCAGGAATGCCACCTAAAATGAGATTCCTTACACCTGGCATGCCCAAAAAGTACCTGGTGGGGACTAGGACAGAGAGTTAGTGTCCTGGCAGCTGTTGGAATATGGTGTTTCCCTTTTCTTGTGTTACATTGTCTAGTAATCTCCCAAGGTTAAGTGTTTAATGAGGTTGGATTTTCTCACACACAAGAGGAAATGGTGCCACGTCAGKTAATAAAAAGCATTAATATTTGAGATTGATTCCTTGGGGTATGAAAGACCAAGGTTGAAGTCTCTTATCTCACTGAAGGAACTTGAACCAATATCTCCCAGGAGGAGAGTTCTTTTTGAGCAACTCTTGCTTTCTCTGTCCCACTGAAGCTGTTCAGCTTTGTATGGGCTCATTAAATACCCATTCAATCAGTCTGAGAAAAAAATAAAAGGATGATGTCTCTTAGATCAGATGCAGGAAAGGGTTGAGAGTTCTTTGAGRTCCTCTCTAATGAATACTCAGATGTCTCACAATCACACCGTATCTTCATCAGGAGTCATTCAGACAGACCCACCAGAAAGATCTGAAAGTTGTGGTTTTAGAATGTGCTCATGAGAGAGTTTTCTTCATGTCTGTCCTGGAAGAGATTGGGTCTCACATATCCTGCATGACTGGTGTAACTCAGATGTTATTCAATATCTGCTCTCATGGTTTCTGTTTTGTTAGAGCCCAGTCATACTGATATCTCTGCTGGGCCAGGTCTCATGAATACAGAAGCAAGAGTTTGTGACATGAGTTTGGGCTTCTGGAAAATATGCTGGCACTACTCAGTGGTTCTGCTTGTATCTCCAGGAGAAGCATCAGGAATTTTGAGAACCAGAACATTTATGCACCTCAAAATGTTGAAAAAATGTCATGAGAATGTTGGTATTTCTGAATCTTGAGTATCATGATATTTGATATAAAATGAGASAGATAATGAGCCTCTGGTGTCAGGAAGGTTTTATCTTCGTTTAGTCAATAAATCTTTGATGACCTCAATGAAAGATTGACATCTGTGTGCTTCTAAACATAAGATCTTTGGGACTCCTTATAGTGTAGCATGGCTTACCATATATTCAAGAAATGAGAATTAGACAAACTGCAGATAGGAGAGAGACCCACATCAGAGAGCAAATTTTGTTTTTTTCTAAAACTCTTACTGAAAGCTTATGTCTCTGTTATGTACTTCCAACACTGTAATTTGTGACTAAATGTGATCTGTGGCAAAATAAATTGCTGAGATTGCCAAAGTTACAGAGTTGTTAACTGAGACATCCAAGCTGTATCTCAGAAACTCTTCCACTGTGAGTTTTTAATTGGTGCATTTCAGCAAATGAAAACGAAGTAATTCATATGTCAGTAGGGGCCTGGATATGTAGGAATTGCTATCAAACCGACTTGAGCAGCAGGAAAAGCTTAATTAAAATGTAGTCCTTTTTTTTTTTTAAACCAGAAAATAGCAACTATATTTCAAACATAACTTAACAAGGAAGGAGGTACAGCATACACATCTTTCCAGCACGAGAACTACTTCTCCCTTGCATCTCTCATCTGTCTCATGCTGAGCTCCTGTCCTGGAAGATCCTCCTGTGATGTGTCTTAGCACGTCACAGGTCTGCTGGCTGCCTTGGTAGCACAGCGTGTCCTTGCAGCTGGGAAGGGGTGGGACTTCTGATGCAAGAAACTTCTGATGAGTGCTTGTGTGCAGTACCTGAGCAGAAGCCATTAGTAAGGGGAAGGAATCTTTTTTTGGCTGTTGCCATACTGCTGATAAAACATGAAAGTATTAATAYGAGGTAAACTCATCCCTCTTTCCAGAAAATCTGTGATGTGACTTGCAGGTTACTCAGAGAAACTGTGGTTGTTCTGTCCCTGGAAGTGTTCATGGCCAGCCTGGATGGGACTTTGAGCAGACTGATCTAATGGAAGGTGTCCCTGCCCGTGGCATGGGACTGTAACTAGCAGATCTTTAATGTCTGTTCCATCCCAAACCATCCTGTGACTCTGTGACTGTGTGCTTATGGCCCCATGTAAATGGGGATGAACAGAGAATCCACAGAGCAGAGTCTCCAGTGGGTGGTGTCCGTGCCAGAATGTGAGGCAGGGAGGTCAGACCCTGTGGCTGTGCTCAGGGTGGTAACACAGCTGGGGATGTGTGAGCTGTGCTCTCTTCAGCCCAGCTTTGGTCTTGTTGGTCTTTCTGACCCAGAAACTCTGGCCAGGGCTGCTCCCACAGCTGCCTCTGCAGACCATGGCAAAGTAGAGGAGCTTTGGTTGAGCAGATAGCCCACATTGTCACTCACCCATTAGACTGAGAAACAGGTTAATAATTTTTCTTCCCTAGCCAATGGAAAGCAACAGAGATGCAAAGCCTCAAACCATCTGTGAAGGTGATGTTTAGGGCTTTCTGCTGGACCTGTTCCAAATCCCCTGGCTGGTCTCAATTGCTGAGGCTGCAGWGCTGCAGGGGTAGCAGCTGTGGGGTTAGTGCACAGCCACCTGCACCAGGGCAGGCCTTGGGCTAACCTGGCTCATGGTGTGTGTGTGGAGGGTGGGAAAAGGCTGGTGCACAGCTTGCCCTCCTCTCTGAATCCTCCTGTCCCACAGCCCTGACCCCAGATGGATGCACAGACACCTGCACCAGCCCGGGGTGTGCTGTGGGTATGCCTGTGGAAGGGGAATTTGCTGAGCAAGACAAGRAGGGAACAGCAGCTGGAGGATCTGCCCTGGRGCATTRGTGTTGAGGCAGAGCCGGGGGARGCTCTGGGGCTGCAGTTTGCATCCGTCTGAGGCAGTTTTGCACACCCTTCCATCTGACTGAGGCACCAGCGAATCTGGGTGTGAGCAGTAAGACACCCTTGAGAGCACCAAGTGTGCTCTGGCAATGAATTTGGACTTGTAATGAAATGAAATGGGAAGATCAATGCTTTCAGGGCTCTGGTCTCCATCTGTGAATAGCAGCTACTCCTACTTGTTACACTGAAGTGCTGCAGTGATAAATAAAACCATTAAGGTCCTGAGGTGCTCAGARTGCCTGCTAACAAGGTCCATGGAGACAGAGCGGGAGATTGCTAGGTAGGTGGCACGTTTTTCCAAGGACCGGGAATATCCAAATTTGAATCAGCCTGCCCATGTCCACAGTGCTTGGGGAGRTCCCTGACTCCTTACTCAGGCCGGCCTCTGGGAACAACATGCAGGGAATTCCCTGCAGCACATCCCCAAACACGCTCCAGCGAGGTGGTTTTCAGTCAGCTGCAAACATCCCTCCCCGTAACTCACTAATGGWGCTGCTGAGTTGTTGTGGGCTGCAGGGGACGAGCCAAGCCTGGGCAGGCTGGAGTCACTGCTGTGGATTCATTCATTACTGCCTGCTACCGAGAGCTATTTTTCCACCTTAGTTAAATGCACACCTGGAGACAACCTCGGCTGGTRGACAAATAGCAGGTACAGCGTCTGCTGTGTTAAACAATTGCTGCCCCTTTGTGGAAGGCACATAAGCACGAGGAAATGCTGCTGTGCTTCTTGTTTAAGAAAGCATCAGTATTATCCTTGTCTTCCACTAAGCCCTTTCTGACTGTGCCTGTGGGAGGAGAGCAAGGAGCAGATGGTTATTCCTTCAATCCTGTGAACTAGTTAGATAAAAACCATATTCCTAGTAGAATCTACTGTCAAGGAAGCTTCTGCCCTGCTGGATGGCAGTGCTGGCTTGGATTTATAAAGTGGTCTCTGGATAATGATGTGTGTGTTTGTAATAATGACTTTCATACCTGTTAGAACTGACAGCCCTATGCATTTGCCTTTCTGGAGACAGATGTTCTCCCACCTGGTTATGTGGGCTGATTCCAACTGGGGAAAGAGGACAGCATGAGCAATGTGCTGTTCATTGTTATTTCATTCCCTTCTTTATTCCTTTCCCTCCTTCCCTCCCTCTTTCCTTCCCTGGGCTGTCTTTTAGGCAGGATCCTGATGGATCACATCAGCYGCTGCAGGGAAGCCCCTTGGCCATCCGAGTTCATCCTCCTCTGCCGTCGCTCAGAGCACAGGAGGAGGCTCCAGGCAGGGCTCTGAACTCAGCTCAGCTCAGCAGCAATCCAAGCAGTTTGTTGGTGCTTTCCATGCTCACATGTGATACCAGCTGCAGACTGGGCTCGGTGCTCGTGCTCATAGGCAGTGCTTCATTCCAGACAGCCCCTGTATAGGTTAGAATTGTCAGCTCGACACCAAATCCCTTTTCTTGGCTTTTTCTGTGTAACATGGTGTTCTCTTGCTCTGATTCAAATGTTTTATGGTTCCACATGAAGGAGATAACAGCATGAGCAAAGCTGTGGGTAAAGATAAATCATCTGTAGGGGAAGATAGAAGCACTGTTTTTTGGAAGACAGTGAGGCCACCATGCCAAGGGACCAGAACACTTACTGTAGCAAATGTCTGCAACRATCAGCTTAAATCTCTACTGCCTTAAATTCAAAGTGATTTCAATGCAAAGCCATTTTTCAGTGCACTTTTGTATTAGAATGAACAGKATAAAAACACTCCTCTATGGAAGRTTCAGATTCTCATTTTTCACCTGACAGGTCCCTCGTCTGTTGCTGTAAACTAAATCCAGCCCATAGTTAACTTGGGGGAAAAATTCCAAATTACTTCAAGGGAAGAAAAATTAAGTTGTGTGTATTGTGCTCTTTCAGGGATACACTGATTCAATGGCCTAATTCTACTGGGTGTCCTCTCTTTTTAACATTTACAATCTACTGATCCTAAGAGTAATTGGGATAAAAGCAGTGTTATTTTGCTGCTGTAGAATAGATTAGGCAAAACAATTTCTATAGACTGTGCCATTTCCTTGTTCAAAGTAACAGTAAAATCCACATGAAGGTGATGACTTTGGGATTGATTAATGAACTGTAGCTTGGTTACAACAGAAAATAATCACGAATTAGTCTGGTTTTGGATCCTCTAAAGAAGTACCTCCATGACTGTGCCGCACAGAATGATTTTGTGTACTGATGAAACTCAGCAAGACTCACTAGTCTAGTGAAATGTCATGCTTTTTTTTTTTTTTTTTTTTTTTTTTTTTTTTTTTTTTTTTTTTTTTTTTTTTTTCCATGAGGAACTCTGAACTATTTGTGGCCTGAGTCACAGTCTCTGTTGCCCTTTCTTTCATAAGTGCAGAGGGGGAATATCACCAGTTCTAGATTTCCAGTACAGACTAATTAAAGCCATATAAAAGCCTGATTTCAAGCATGTCCTTCCAAGGCAAACTGTGTCCTGGGCTGTATTAAGAGTGTAGCCAGCAGGCCCAGCAAAGTGATCTTTCCCCTCTGTTGAACACTTACGAGATTGCATCTGGAGTGCTGTTTCAGTTCTGGTCTCCCAGCAGAAGGATAGTGACAGAACCARCAGATTCAAGCAGAAACTTGGAAAATTCCATTTTAAATATTAAAGGTGTGGGATTTTTTTTGTGGTTTGTTTGTTAGTTTTGTTTTTTTACCAAAGGGAGCAGTCAAATGCTGAAATAATTTGCCCAGAGACAACACACATCTTTGAAAACATTAAAGACTTACCGAGATCTGTCCCAGAWCAGTCTGACCTAAGCAGATCTTCTTTGCAAGGGGTTGAATTAGATGACCTCTGCAGGTCTCTTTCAGGCCAAATTRTGATTCTGTGATTCTCACAGGTACATCTATTCTCACAATAGATCTGCTTATTAATAATACCTTCCAGATCCAGTGAGCATAATTTACAGTTTCTTTCAATTCCATCCTGGAGTCTGATTCAGTAAGAACTAGATAAAATCTTCTGCTCAGTTTGAAACTCTGTGAAGAGAAAAGAAATCCTCAAGGCTCTCCTTGTCTAAATACTTAAGTTCTGAATTTCCCAGACTTCAAAGGCAGAAACACTTTTCTGCCTGGAAATGTCTTTGTCTGTGGATGCCTGAGAATATAACTTTCCTTATCCTTACAGATATACCAGGTCATCTGAACAAATGACCTCAAACTGCTTCCCTGATTCTCCCCCAGCTGTTAGTACATTTTAGGGCTGTGTGCACTCTATCCATGATGAACTTTGGGTGCTGCCCAGAGGACCTTGTCACTGCCCTAGGATGGGGCTGACAGCTGGAGCAGTCAGGGTTCTTACGGTCAAGGGTTTCATGAATTCCCTTCCCCRTTAGAAATTTTGGCATATTAGTGTTGATGGGTTTAATTCTGAAATCCAAGCCCAACACAGTAACTGCAGCTCCAGGTCTTACGAAAGACAGGCATTACAAATCCCAAATAAATGCATGCTTTGAGGCATGAGGTTGCTTCCATTCTTCACTGAGCTGAACAGGCTTGTGAGAAGGTGCTACTCTTGCAAGCAAGGCCGTGGGATCCTGGCTCTCAARGACTGTGGTTCTTTGGTTCTGCTGTGTTCATTGTTTGTGACGGACAAGCTGGGGGTGTCCAGGGTGAAGTCACTGCGAACTTCTGTGCATTTCTGGGCTCCTCTGGCTTGGAGCTGGCCTTATTCATTCCACAAAAGAGGCTTTGAAAAGTTGATTGCTTAGGAGGTTTTAACTTTTCCAAAAAGGTTTCTCTGTTAAAAGCTTCTGGTTGGAAATACCAAACCCTGTTGTTGCTAAGATTAAGGTATTTGTTTCTTAGAAATGGCTTATAAGCTGAGACCAGCACGTGGATTACTGCTSCTTCTTTAGCCAAGTGGAGCGAAGGTGCTTCACGTAAATTGGGCTCCCAGGAGGATCAGTTTTGCATGTGATTTTGTAATGGCTTTGGGGAAGGAAGGGTCAGATCTAATTTTTTGTATTTGTAACTCAGAAAAAAAAGAAAAGAAAAACAGTACTTACCACTAACATGTTGGGGGGTTAGGCTGTTTCAAATGAAGATAGCAAAATCACCTACTGTGTTGCAGTAAATATTTAGAATGTTTTAATTTTGCGTACTAATGAAAAAAATGGAACGTGATCAGATGGGTTTTGCTTTTCYGGAACAAGATTTTTTTCTGCATTTTWTTTTCTGTGGTTCTTCYCCCCCCAGGGGTAATGTCATAGGAAAAACAATCTGAGTAATTAACAAGACCTTGGGAAGATTGTAAATACCTGTCAGGAAACAAGAATCTTTTTTGCTGTTGCTAAAAATGACCTTAACTGCAACCTGGAAAATTTGTGCTTGTAGTTTGTGAATGAAGCCAGTAACCATGCTGTGGTACTTCTGKCCTTATTATGAAAAGCACATCACAGATTGTGTCTAATTGCACACGGAGATTTTATGGTATCTGTAGCTACTGATCCAAGACTCAGATGTCAGATATCAGCACTCTTGCTGTAGTTAAATGCTGCTGCCATGTAATAGGTTCTGTTTATCTCCCTTCCAGCTTCCAAATTGCTGTGTCTTGGGTCAGTGGCCTAAGTTCAATTTTCGTAAATTCCTGCCTGAAGTTATTAGYTCTCCTCTTTAAAAACCAGGATGAATTAATGCTGCATTATGCCCCATTCAGGGAAGCGTGKCCCCAGCTTTTATCATTGTCACTGGGTTTGCTTGTGCTCCCTTTCAGCAGGAGGAGATTGGTGGAATTCCTTCAGGAGGGCATATCCATCCCTTTGCTTGAATGAAGAGKGAAGTCTGCTGCTGTTCACAGAGCAGGATTATCCCTTCAGAGGCTGGAAGAAGGTAGATCTATGATGTGGAGAACAGATACATCCTCATTTAACCCAGCCTCAAATGCACAAGTTGAGATGAACTTACAAATGAAATGTACCGTAAAAAAATGGATAATCATGTTCCTAAAGTTCAAGGGTGCAATGCTGGTGCCTCAGGCAGCATCACCATTACCGTGCCCTCCTTGGTCCTCATGGTCAGTCCTCTCTGTGCCTACCAGATTCCAAACACCAGGATCTGCTTCTCTGCCAGAGGGCTCTTKTGATGCYTGAGCCTGGATGGAGCCTTCTGCARTGGYCTCCCTTTYMCTCTCCCCTTCATCAGATCACTCATGACAACAAACAGCAGAGGTGTTTAAGGTTTTTCCACCAGTGACACCAAAATAAAAGCTGCTGAGAGCGATTCTTTGTGTTGTGTCCCATATCTGTTTTTCAGACAATCAACACTGCTCAGAGCCACTTTCAGTCATTGGTTTTTATGCTGTCAGCTTCCAGGAAAAGSACTAAAGTGGTGGGCTCCTTGCTGCACTTTATTTTCATGCAGCCCTGTACTGCTTCCAGTTCCCATTTTCATAACAGTTTTTGCAGAGTGTTTTGTTCTTCCCCTATGCACTTGGAGCTGGCAGTAAAATGTGGATTGTTCTCAATGTTTAGCATCAAGCCCTACATATGGGAAGTGATTTATCAACAAGATTACAGGCTGGAGTACTGTGGAAATTGGACTCCAAGGTGTTATAATTCTTTGGAAAATGCCAGCCACGGTAGGTTTTGCCTCCCAGTGGCTGTCCATTATTGATAGCCTTATTCTAATATTACATTTATATTGTAAACAATGACCAGCTTCTCAGCTTTATACTCATATAGGTGCAGCTAATTCAAGTTTTGAGCACCATACTCATCTCTGTTCTTTCATGTCAGTCCCCTCTTCCTTTGCTCTCACAGTCATTTTTTTTCTTTCATTTTATGCAAGAAAACTGGTACCTCTTAAAAAAAAAAACTAAAAAAAAAAACCCTTTTCCATAGAAAGCAGTGCCACAAGAAGTCATAATCACTAAGATATTCTCCAGGAGACATGGAAATGTCAATCCCTGAAATGTTCTGATGTGCCAGATGAGATGGACAGGCACTTGGGCCAGTTGCACAGCATTACAGAATCTTCATGTCGTTGGTAGCTCATGCTGCTTCTCAGTGGTGGAGAGAAAAGGATGCTGTAACTCTCCTGGGACATTTTTTAATTACTGGACCTATGGCAAGGGAAAGGAATAATTAGCACAAATGCCCACTTTAAGATATCCAGCCACTGGGTTTTCCTTTCAGGGGAGGGCTATGGGCTGCATTACATAATGTGCTCAGTGGGCTGATGTGGCTGTTCTTGGGCCATCAGCAAGGAATGAAGTGCATTTTACTGTCTACCCACCAGTGTTGCCTTCTCTTCTTAACTCCACAGCAGAGCTTGCTGGCACATGAACACTGGTGATGCTCTTGGTTGCAGGATAGCCAACCCCAACTGAACTGGGGGACATTAAACTCCCCAAACAACATCAAACATTTCAGAAACAAAGTCAGCTGGGGGAACAAAGAAACTGAGAAATTTGAGATKTGTCTTCCATGACCCCATGAAACTTACAGAAGTGCCCGACTAAATTGCTCTTTGCATTTTTTTGCTTTGTATCTTGCTTTATCTGCCTGTCAGGGCATTGTCTCTTTCCCTGAGAAAGTAAAGAACAGCAGGCACTGAAAAAAAATCAAAGTGGTTGAACTGTTTGGAGGCTGCAGTCAGTGGTCCCAGTAAATCGAGACATATGGAAATTTCAAAGACAGAATGTTATCTAGAAGGTGCAATAAAATACCTGAGAAGTGATCAGTGACTCAGTAAAGTGACACTTTACCTGAGGTGTAAAGTTCACTCCTCACTATGCCAACTCATTGTAGACTGGAATTCTTTGATATTGAGATAGGCATCACAGACTATCCAAAWATATTTTGGAACCAGCAAATTTAGGAGGCAACTGTGATACAAATAAGAGAGATTTTGAGAGTCATGAAGCAAGCAAAATTAACAGAACTCTTACTGACTTCACCAGGAACAAGTTTGGGCTTTGAGTTATTTTGTCTCATAAATCTTCAACAAGACTGAAAGAAAAAGGGTCTAGAATTTTCTGATCTAAGATTTTATTAATGTCCAACCAGGATGCTGTTTAATCTTCAAAACAAATACCAGCCCTCAGAACACATCAATTGTTTGTATTCTGAGCTCTGTKTTACACTTATTCATGGACAGGGAAATTACAATGAGAATAATCATTGTCAGAATACTAATGTGATGTAAACTAGTGTGGAGATATTTATTCAATGGAATGCAATTACCAGCAATACTCTATTTTCTGAACACTGTGACTGTAATCCAATTTAGGCTGTTTAACCCCTGGTGATTTGTTTCCGTTTGTATTGTGATAGGCTGAAAACAGACAGGATTGCTGGGGGCAGCAAAAGGGAGAGTAAGGGGAAATAGGACCCCATGTAATCTTAGATCTTAATGACTTTACTAAATCTACATAACCACAGGGCTGTTCTTCATGGTTGTGCTGTTAATTGAATTTTAAAATAAGGGTTGATCCTACACTCACTTTCTCCCAACATCATTCCATTTTCTGACAAATGCTTAGTCACCAGTTTAAAAAAATCTTTTATGACTTTAACCTGAAGTTACATCAGGACCTYGGATTTCATATAAGACAGGATTCTCAGGTACATGGTGGAAGTGATTAMGAAGATGTTCAAGGTGACTTTCCTGACCAGCTTCTCTTGCAGAAGTGTTGTGTTCTCGACTGCAGGAGTTTCAGCAGGATCCCAGGGGCAGAGGGCAGCTTCTCTCCCTCAGACAGAGGCATCACGGGAAGGACAGAGAGTGGGGACCTTGCTGCAGGCAATTTCTGAAGAGTAAAAACCTTCAGCTGGGTACTGGTACACTCATTAGCACAGAGGAGTCCCCCTGAAACTAGCACACTTTCTGTGCTTCTGAAACTAGCACAGGGTATCCTATCAGCACAGATAGAAGTCTTGGGATCTAGTCTTTAAATAAAAGAAGTGCCTTATTACAAGAAAAATCTTGTTTTAGGTGCAGGGGAATATTTTGTAAGCATACAGAAAGAGGTGGGGAAGACCCCAGTCCACCTGGTTCAGAGTTTGCTAATGGTGATGCAATTTCCCCAAGACAGGAAGCATTCAAGCAGAAACCATTGTGTAACTGCTGCCAGACTAGAAACACAGAAAAACAATTCTCTCCAGAGAAATGGGCCCTGGATGGGAACCTGAGTAAGATTTCTAGCTTTAGGGCATTTGTACTTTCATTCAGGTTTTTGTGTCATTTAAGCACCTGTCTTGGGCAAAAGATGCTGAGGCCTGCCCACACGTGCTGTTGGTAGATCTTGCAATGGTGGGAGGGAAGCAGAAATGAGCAGGGAAGAATTGCACAGTCAGGACAGAGGGGTTGAACTCCCAGAGATTCTGCGTATGGGAGATTTGCAAGATCAGTCCCTTAGTATTCCCAACCATAAAAGCTGTGACTGAAAAACACACAGTGCAGCTACTGTTCTTTTAAGTCCCAGTTGAGCTGTTTATTTTTTCACTTTTAATTTTTAATATAATTTGACTTATGAGTTTGTATGAGGCGTCCCTGCCCAGTCATTTACCAAGAGTGCTGTGGGGATTCCTGACAGCACAACTTGTGCTCACCACATCAGTGAGCTGAGGGAGAAGGCAATTGTGTTTCTTACAACAGTCCTTACCTGGGCCCAGGTKGATTCAAACTGCAGTGCACTGGGGTCTTGGTACATCTGTAACAGGAAAAACTCCTGCAGAGCAGACTGTCAGGTGACAAAACTCCTTCTCTCTGGACTATCTCTCATCCAAGCTGAATTCTTTGGCAATGTGCACAGCCCATGTTGCTTGCAGTGGTGTAAAACAAGAGAAATCAGAGCCTTTCCTGCTTTCACTGGGAAAACCTTGCCCAGCATGTGGCTGCAAAGCAAACCTGGCTGCACCATGCCCAACCACCTCCTCTTCCAGTGCCATTCCCACTAAGCAGTCTGCTCACCTTGAACAAACTGCAGCATGTGTGACCTCTGTGAAAAGCAAGAACTTCTTTGCCATTTCTCATACCATCAAGGTTAAAAAGGCCAGTGTTTTACAGTGAAGTTGAATATTGGTTTCTGTTCAATACATATGGACTTTGAAATGAATCATAGTCCCATCAAAGCCACTTTCCACTGATCACAGACCTTCACAATGCCTACAGATTAGTGGAGATTCTATGCATGGATTTTGAGGAAATGCTTTTGGCTATCATAGATATAATACCATTTTACCAGGGAGAAGAGACTGACCCCCACCTGGCTACAGCCTCCTTTCAGAGAGTTRTAGAGTCAYAAGGTTCCCCCYGAGCCTCTTTTTCTCCAGGGTAAACACCCCCTGCTCCCTCAGCCACTCCTCATCAGRCTTGTGCTCCAGACCCTTCCCCAGTTCCCCAGCTGCCCTTCTCTGGGGGCTCCTGCTTGTGTCTTTCTTGTAGTGAGAGACCCAAAACTGGACACAGCACTTTGAGGTGTGGCCTCACAGTGCTGAGTGCAGGGGRACAATCACTGCCTGGTCCTGCTGGACACACTATTGCTGACAAAAGCCAGGATACCATTGGCCTTCTTGGCCACTTGGACATCATCATCATCTGCTGGCTCATGTTCATCTGAYTGACCAATACCCCCAGGTCCTTTCCTCCTGGACAGCTTTCCAGCCACTCTTCCCCAAGCCCACAGTGCTGCAAGKGGTTGTTGTGAGCCAAGTACAGGACTTGGCACTTGGCCTTGTTGGTTAAGCTGGGGTACTGATCCCATTGTCCCTTTTGAGTGGGAAACCCTAATTCCTATGTGACCATCCTCAGGAACTTCTGTGGTTTCTGTCCCATCAAGGGCCTTTGTGTCTTTGCTGACACGTGGATCTCCATCTCTAGATCCACTGAGAGCTGACTGAAGGACCTTGCTAGCACACTGTTCCTCAAACATTGGCAAGATGCCAGGCTTATCTCTAGTGATCCTGAGATCCWGGTTTTATCCCTTTCCCCCTKCAAATCTTTCTTAAAGCTCTTTCATTGATCCCTGCTATATCCTGCACAGTTTCTKTTCCCTCTTGGAGACAGGCATTCCCAATATTGCCAGCAGGACTGGTGTCATGTAGAYCAGCTCATGARCAGAAAACCCRAAATTCTGCCAGTGACAGCAGGTTCAGAATCAGGTGTTAGGCTGCTGTTCTTCCTATTACTTCCCCCATCATTCCCTGCAACTGGAAGGACAGAGGAGAGAACACTATTTGTGCTTCAAATGTTTAACTGCAAGCTTCCTGTAATTTGCAGCRATGAATTCCTATTTTTAGAAGTAAGCATGGAGACTAAAATCCCTGTTTGAGGGGATGGTAGGAGCCAAAGAGCCACATTTGGCACCCAGTTAGATCTCACAARTTTCACAGTCCAAGTAAATTTTGCACCTGAGCAAGCCAAGTGCTGTGCAGAGGCTTAAATGGGAAAGTGTGACAGAGTTTATACAGAAAGAGATTAGTAGGCAGAAGGGAAAAGAAAAAGAAATACTTTATTAACATTTCATATTGTCCATGTAGAAGCAAAATAAGGTGGGAGATGAAGTTTTTGTGTTCATCACTGTCATGGTCTGAACGGCCCCAGTGTGTGCTCCAGGCTGAATGAGGGAGCTTTCTCCACCTGCATTCAATATGAGTGTATTCCAGGCCAGTTTCTCCTCATCTTTTCCCTTGTTACTGATGGGTGTAATGCTGCAGAAACAGCTGCAGGGGAAGGATTTTGAACTCATTAGGTGACAGGATTGAACATGGAAAGATCCAGTACTTTTGCACCAAAAGGATTAAAGAAATACCCCTCACCTCCTCCTCCTCCTCTCTAAAAGCAGCAACAGAGGAAGGTTGAGGAGGGACATARAGATGAGGAACTACTGAGAATTCATGCATTTCTATGCCTTGACACACATCTATTTGCTGGAATTGTGGCCATGAGCTTTGGATCTTTGCTGCTTTAGAACTTGTGCATTTGTCATCAACCTTCCCTCTAAGGCTTCATTCATAAATCAGTTTTGGAGTGTGAATAAGCCATGGGGACACTTTAATAAATGGTTCCTCACATAAAGTTTTATTCCCCAATAATGATTAGCTTATTAGTAAATCCCTGATGGCATTACTAAGGAGGTCATTATCATTATCCCTGTTTTATATCTGCAGAARCTGAACCAGAGAAAGGAAAAGTCACCACTAAGTAAGATTTGTGGATGCAAACTCCTGAGTCAAGGTACATGCTTTATTCAGCAGGTCACAGGACTAATRGGTGCTTGGAATAAATGGTTAATCAACTGGGTAATCAAGTCATTACATCAGAATGCTATAGGACAGTGGTATCTTCTTAGAAGATTTTTTAAACCATAAAGAGTTTAAAAATGTGCTTTCCACTTGCATCTGTGATTGGTTGCCAACATTTAGTAGCCCAAACTGTTCATCRAGGCCAACTTAAAATACACATAAATCTAGAATTCATCTTTAGGAACCTGCATAGGTTGTGTGCTGTCAGAATTTGTGCCATCATCTCCTGATTTATTAAAAAGAAACTGGCATGCCATTTACTAAGTTTTTTACTCAGAGGCATTCTTTTTATTCAGCTCATTCCTGATCATTTTGAATATAGTTCTAGTACACTTGATTGTTTTCTCAATATATAGGACAACAAAATGCAAAGTGGAGTGAAATCAAGATAGATGTCATGAAGGCTGCTGCARTGATTGCATCATAAAAGGCAGCCTTCAAATTCTGTGAAAGACTTGCATGACTCTGATAGCAACCAGAGAGGATTTCCAGTATATAAGGASTCCTCTTGAAATAGAAATCTACCATGCCCAGCTATACATGAGKGGCCTAAATACTCCTTAAGGTGGAGAGAGAAGTTTAGACAGAGAGTGCTTCATGTCTGCATTGTACAGAATGAAAGAATCATAGAATTTTTASAGTTGGAACAGACSTCTAAGATCATCGGTCCTACAGCTGACCTAGCACTGCTTTGTTCACCACTAACCCAWGTCCCCWYRGGCCACATMTCACATTTTTRAATGCTTCCAGGGATGGTAATYCCATCACTTCTTCAGGCAGYTTGTCACAGTGCTTKTTCACCCTTTGCATGAAGAAATTTTTCCTTATATCCAACCTAWACCTCCCCTGGTGAAATTTAAGGCCATTCCTTCTTGTCCTATTGCTTGTTACCTGGGGGAAGAGGCCAACCCCACCTGGCTRCAGTCTCCTGTCAGGGAGTTGCAGACACAGTGGMAAGGTCCCTCCTGAGCCTCCTTTTCTCCAGGCTGAACACCCCCAGCTGCCGCAGCAGCTTGTCTCAGATTTGTGTTCCAGACCCTTCCCCAGCTCCATTGCTCTGGACATGGTACTGAGACTGCAGCTCCTCCAAGCTGGCTCAGGCTCTTCAGGGAATTTACACTATTTTAAATTTGGTGCAGTAAAATTAGTGTAAATTCAGTACATTACTGAACAACTTCCCAATTCCTTTTGTAATGAATRGTGGGGAAAATAGATACTTGTGATAGCTACCATGTGATTTACAACATCTAATGTGCTGAGCCTTGGGTCCTCCAAGCCAACCAAGAGGCAGACARAAAAGGAAGTTTGAGAGACAGTCATCTGGGCTTATTGGTCCTGCTACTCAGAGTCTGAAACCACTCTTAAACTATGATTATTGATTTGCAGGCTCTTAAAATACTTTTGACACCATTTTGCCTATTGACGYTGTGGTGAGAGCACCCCATCAGAAGCTGGGATTTGAAGGTTTGGAGTCCTTCTGTACCCGAGGAGGTTTGGCTCTGTGACTTCTGGGCTCCATGAAAAAGCCTTGAACACCAGGGTGTAATAGAACCTAAAAGAGCAGTGGGGTGAGCAAAGATACCCTCCACTTCATCAAGTCACAGGATAGCCAGGGATTCACTGCTGCAATGGAAAGACAAATTCAGAGAGGACAGCCTCCACAGCAGCCTGTGCCAAAGCTCCTGTCTGATTCCTGGATCTCTGCATGCTGCTCTGAGATTTTTTTCCTGGTTACTGTTTTTATTCCTTCAATCCAGGCTCTCTAATGAGGAATGTGTAAAGAGTTGTGGGAGCAGTGTAGATTCTTCAGGTTGTCCCTTGCTAGCTGAATATGCAGAAAGATCACACACCATCCATGTTGCTCAGGGGAGCTGGTTAAGGTAGGATTGTGTGTATGAAAYGGGCATAGTTAATGCCTGTGAAGTAGTTTAAAACATCTAAGGATRACTCAGACGCAAAACCTCCTGCTCCAGTGTGCTGCAGAAACCTGAAAGACCCTCTGGGGGAATTATTATCCCCCTTGGTCCAAAGACTGCCTGTAAATTGGTCCCTTCAGTGGGGTTTTTGCATGTGCAGATATCTGGCCACCTCCTGCAACACTGAACAAAGAAGTGCAAGGCAAATTCCAGYGCTTGGAGTGTGACGTGAAGAGTCTGACAGTGCTGCTAAGGAAGCTACACATCCCCATAATGACTTAAAATTCCATGCCTGGCAACCAGGTGCAGAGGGTTAATTAGGCTCATAAGCTGGGAGAGCAGGGAGACCTTTGGGAGAAGCTTGTAGACAAGCAGCAAAGCATATGACCTCATTTGAATTTTCCTATTAGATTTCCTGCAGAGATCTCAAGAAGCATCCTCCGATCACTGCCTGAAACTGTTTAGATTTCACATTTGCAAACACAAGGCATCTCCATCAGATTCTGAAGCTGCTGCACATGTTTTAAAAGATCAAACTGATCTTTTAAAGCAAATAATATGACAAGCAAATAGATTTCCCGGCCTCTTTTCATTTGTTTGGGATAATAACTCTCTTAACTCTCTTTGTGATAAACAATCTGCCATTCTTCCTTTAGAGCTCTTGTGGTGGTGCAGGTTGGAGCTGAAAGGGGTGAGACTGGCACTGCTGGACATAAGGCCATGCTTATAGRAGGCTTTATTTTCTCCAAAAAGGCTGCAATAGGAGCCTGAGGTGTGTCTCTGTAATCTGCAGATCCACTGGTTGCCGTGGGCTTTTGCACAAGTGTTTGTGCCATGGGCTTTTGTACAAGTGTTTGGTGTCTCCCATTCATAACTTCGTGTACTGTTCTTGTCCTCCCCCACCAGTTTTCTCCCCAGGTTCTAGCTGTGGTTCCAGYACAGCACATTTCAGTCCTGCAGCTTTTTGGTCAGAATAGGGGAGATTTYCCCAGTCTAAACAGCAGCTAGTCTGAGCCTGCAAAAGGCTTTGCTGAACMAGGAATGGGAAAAAATAGGAAAGGGCCATAACCTGAACTCCAGCATCAATCCATCTCATGTCCTCTCCCAGTCCTTTCCCCATTTGATGCAAACCCACTGCTGKTCATGGGGTCTTTCCACTGGCCATAACAACCACGGGTTTTGTATCCACTGCAGCTCTGGGAGAGCACAGGGAGGGGGAAGGGGGGGTCACTCATCACGGTGTCCAGTTGCAGCACATGTCACTGGAGAAGTGTAAAGTGAGTCTCATTTCAGTGCCCCAATCCCTCCTGCCCCAGATGCACGTTTTGCTTCTGCACATTAAAGGAATCCTTAATGTCATAGGGAGATGATCCCTGGTATCAAGACAGGACAAATAACAACATTTACATCCATCCAGGTAGAAATCATGCTTGGAATAACTCGCTGTGAGAGTTACAGTGAGCTTCAGCTTTACAGTGCTACCTGTTCCTTGTGACGGTGTCATCAGGAAATTCACCTCCATCCTTTTGGGTGCCGCTGTGACCCCAGGCAGAGCCTTGACCTTGGACTGTGTGGAGCCCCCACCGAGCACAGACATCACACTCACCGTGCACTGCCACTGTTTTTCCATTATCCGTGTGTGAGTGAAATCAAACCTGGGGGATTTCTCCCCAGCACTCCAGACACAGAACCACACCGCAGAATACAAATGCGAGAGCCGGGCTGACGCAGGCGTGAGGAGTTCAGCCCTCAGCCCCAGGGACCAGCAACAGGCAGGAAAACCTTGGAGGGGCAGGAGAGCTCGTTAGCTCAGTGCTTTAAATAATRGCAGTGGYGAGGCTGCTGGTGACGAGTGTCCCYGTAGTGTGCATCTGTGTCTGCGTGGTTTGACAACAGGCATGAACAGCATTTGCTTCTTCACTCCTCAGGCATCTGCCCTGTGGAATAGCACCAAGAAGGGCAGAGGAAAGAGGTTATTTATTTTTTTCTTCTCCTTGGAGATTTTGGACTGATTAAAAAGCTATTTTTGCTAGGGAAGCAACAAGGAAAGAAACCCCAGCCGTACGTGGCAGGTATAAAAGAATGTTTGATTCTTCCGATAAGTACAATAGGATTTAATATCTTTGCTGCTCGACCCAATATTGTATCACAGGCATCACGGGTGTTGTGTTTCCCAGCATGCCCTAGCATTCCTTCAAGCAAGCATTCACAGTAGCAGAAAGTCCAAGAAAAGGCTTACTCCCTTGAGGATCAAGAAGAAAGCAACAGTGAAGAAAGGTATAGTAGCTATTAATATTAATGTTAACAGAAGAGGRGGGAGAGAGTACATAGGAGCAGCAAAAAAACTACTACTTATGGCTTTGATGTGTTCATTTCCACAGGACCAATAGCAACGTGGAGAATACGGAGAGCAGATAAAGAGGAAAATGAGGAGGTGGAGGTGAGCAGAAGGCAGCTCAGAAAATTGCACAAGCTGTGGGGAGATTTTTCCTGTCTAGGCACTTGCACACAGCAAAGGGAGCGACTGCCATCTGCATCTCCTCCAAAAAGAGGAAGGGAAAAAAGGGACAGAGCTGAGACTGAAAAGGAAATCCACCTTCATACCTCTCATTTTGGCTGTGGTATGGCTGATCCACACTGAATGTCTGCTGTGGGAGGGGAGAGAAAGCTAAGAGAGGTATTGTTGTGTCTAAGGAGGCACAACATTAGGGAGTGTGTGAATCCTCATGCAGGGCTCTGTCCTACTGACACAGTGGGAACAGGAGGGAGGGAACTATTTCAGTCCTGTTGAGGCTGCTAAGGAGTAAAAATGGAAGTAATTAAAGGCCTATTCTAGTCTCACTTAAATCTCCGAATCTTCAGGCCAGAGTTATTTTTGTTACATTGCTTTAATGGTGTTACATTGACGTTTAGACTGGTTTGAATTTTTTTTTCCCTACTCTAAGTTTAGGAAATGAGCCAGCAGTTTTCTATGGCAGTGCACTCACTTCGCTGACATTTTGCCTGCGAAAAATTGTTCATGTCCCAGGAGGAATTTTGCTAAATCCCAAGCAGCCCCAGCATAACCAGTGCTTGGGCGGTTGGGTTACTCCCATATGTTATAGCAAGGGCAGGTTTGAGTCCCAGCATTAGCTGGAAATAAGAATGACTTCTGTACCTTAGGAAAAGTTTTTGATAAATAATGACCCTCGAGCCTTACTGAGAAAAAAAAACCAAAACTTCACTGGTTAGGAACAAGTACAAAACACAGAGCAAGAGCAGGACAAGGTGGTTTTTTTTTTTGTAACAGCACCACTGTTGCCCTTCTTGTCCTCAGTAAAGGCTGCAGTGGCTGTAAGCTGTGACATGAACTGCATTCTCTTGCTRCCACGTTCATACTCAATGAAACTTGTCTCATCTCAGCATCACTTCTTTCTGCTCCCAGGTCCCCTGTGCAGCCGCTGCAGGCTGTGAGTGTGTCTGTGTCCCCTTGGTTGGCACTGTCCCATGTGCATGGATTAACCCACATCTGCAGCCTTACGTGGCCTCCTGACAGTGCTGGGTGTCAGCAGGAAGAGATTTGTCTCTTCTCAGCACAGATATTTGTCCTGGGCAGGCTGCCTGGATCTCACAGGTCACTGCAGGCAAGGCAGTGTAAAGAGCACAGGATTTGATGCTCGGTTTTCCAAAAAAAAAAAAAAATCAATGTTGCTACCTTCCTGCATTAGGCCTCACATGGCTGTTTCAGAATTACTGGTTCACACAAGCAGAGATACAAAATCCTCTGTTTGCAGAGYCAAGGAGAACCCACAACCCAGYGTCCATTATCTCTGAGCAGTCACAGAAAGCACAGCATGGCAGGACTTKGCCATGGGAAAGTCCTTCACCTCCCCTGCAAGCARGGGTGAGCATCACATCCCAGCAGAYGCTGACAGCCTGCCCAAAACCTCCCAATCCTTTGCTCCAGAATMACCATGGAGGATCATTCCCCTGCAGACCAGCTGCCCCAAGGCAGAAAGGATKCATTTAACCAGCCCCAATGAGAGGTACTGGTTTGGTTCCTGCRCTCACTGAAAACTCCTGTGCTACTTGTGCCCTGGTACAGGCCCYACAGGCTAATTTAATAGTGGGGAAAAACCTCTCCCTGTCTTCTCAGAAAAGCAATAAAGAACTGAGACATTGGACCAGTGGCTCAGTCAACAGAAAAGGAATTGCTTGGGCATAGTGAGATGTCACAAGGAGGAGGATAATTTTCTGATATGTAGGCAGGGAAATCAGGTCAGACACTTTGAAATCCAGGCTACATGTATTGATCTCTAAGTGGTATTAACTGATTATACCCATTTGCAGAGACTGACTGAATGCTACAGGTGTATTTTAGACCTTAGATMATTCTTGTTACCCTACCCTGAATTTTTCACAATTCTTGTTTCAGTTCCTGAAAGCTGTTTTTCCAAATAGACACAGAAAAGCTACTGAACTCCTCTGGCTCTGAGCAGGACAAGAGAATTATAGACAATGTGTCTTATGGGCAATTCACCCCTTTATTCATCTCGGCAGGGGAGTGGATTATGTTACATCTCAACATCCCTTCTGAGCCCATTTTTTACATTCATACAATTCCTGAAAGCCCTCCAGGGATAGCAGTCACTATTGTGTAAGCTCATCAGACTTGATTTCTCTGGTTGCCACTCTGTGTGCCTCACACTCCCATAGGTGTGTTAGAAATAAATTACCTTGTTCTTTTCCAATAGCCACAACCTACCAAGCCTATTCAGTTCATCATCATAACCACTTGCCCAGCAGTCAGTGCCACCAAATTCCCATGCTGCCCATGTTCATGTTCTCTTTTCTGCTGTGTGTTGTTCATGAGCAGGGAAAGTGGCACAGAATGGTGAGCCTGTGTCTGTGATGTGGGAGCTTTGCTGGGCCATGGATATCTCCAGGCTCCCAGAACTCACAGAAGAGTGAGTGGGGCTGCTTGATCTCTCTCAGTTACTCATTCCAGCAGATTAAGGCTGATTATTCCCTGTTTTGGCTCATGGAGTCACTTCCCTGTTCTTCCAGTACGGCTCTTTACAGCAAACTAAGCAAAAGTTTGAAGAAAGAGGGCAGCCAGGGCACTTCTATTCCAGGGACCTGCTGGAGTCAGTTCATTCCTAAGGAGCAGTTGGTGTCATTCCCACTGATGAGGGCTCGTAAAGTCCTGCTTTGGATTTGCTGCTTGGCACAGCCTGCCCTTTCCATAGGATGAGACTCAGCCAGATGTTTGAGCTAAAGCAGGTGAGTAATCACGTGTGTGTTTGCTGGCTGGGATGAACGATGAAGGCATGTGCTGGAACACTTTTCTGAATCACAGATAGGGCCACATTTGAGACCTCCTTTAAAATTCACCTCTGGCTATGTTCAGCTGCATGGCTGATACAAAGTGATTTGGTTTTTAGCACTTTGCATTAAGATCCTTCTGTACTGCCATTGGAAAGACTCAATACACACACCTCTGTGTGTAAAAAGTTATTTTAGATCCCCAAATGTGCGAACACCAGCCCACCTCGTTGGCATCAAGAACTAATTAACAAAACTAATGAGTGAAATCAAAATAGAGTCAGGTCTAACAGACCCAGAGTCGGGAATGTAAATTATATAGTTGCACATTCTTCTGTGGGATGACTTGGTTTGTTCTCTTTCCATTGTAATCAAAAGTGAATTACGATCTTGAAGGGTTCTATCTCTCCCAGATAACTGAAAAAAGCTAATTAAAAACAAAAGTCACAGATGTAATCATTGCCTAATGTTGTAAGCATGACATGACCTAATGCTATTATGARTTCTGAACAAATTTCAATTAGGACTCCAGCTGGTAAACAGATAAATGTGATAACGACATTTTAATGTTACTTGATCACTTGTTAGTAAAAGCAATTTTTATTTCAGCCATTCTTAAGTATATAAAATAGGTTTAGACTTAGATATGTTTTTCAGCACAATTAGAGGACAAAAAACCATTTAAATGGGTATCATTTGAGAAGACCCTCCTGAGAGATGTGTTCTATTTATATCACTTAAACAATTTGGATATTTTTTATACAGTCATCATTACTGTGTAGCTTGCTAGTGATTTRCACCATTTCAAGATCAGAAGAATAATTAAAACACACACTTTGTACTCTGCATTGGGAGGAATCACTTCTAGGTTACAGTGGCCTTTTGCTATTGTCTTATCGAGCTYTAGGGAACGTGGAAAGTCATGGCTGTGATGAGGAGTCACTGGCMTTTCAGAACATGTGGAAAAGTTCTTTCCAGCAAGGTAGGCACTAATGCAGGTCTGAGAAGAGAACAACCATGAGTCTGCCTGGATCCCTGTGATCCGTGAGGGTGGTCCATGGAGTGTTAGCACAGCCTTGGAGAGCCAGACCATTCCTTACTCTGACAGACTCCCAATGAAAGGTGAATAAAATACTCAATTTACTGTGTCTTAGTTTCCCTAAATAAAAAAAAAAATAAGTACCAGATAAGTGACTTTCTTGCCAAAGGAAACCACAGTCAACCTGCTGCTC
>NW_026623235.1:6841146-6850851 GCF_030028575.1 Malurus melanocephalus
AATCTGCTGCTCTTTTCTTTTTCTTTTTTTTTTGAGATGCAAAGGTGAAAAACAGTGGCTCTGGAAGGATGACCTCTCCTGCCCAGACTGGCATTCCACATCTGCTGCAAACGGTGCTCAGGACCAGCATTTGATTTCAAGGCAGGTGTGGAGTGGCTGCCTGGTAGGATGGTGACAGCTTATCACCTAATCAGTGCACAATTCCTCTTTCTCATGGTTTAGAACAGGGATAAAATAAATTCCATCAATGGAGGAGCACAGTGGCCTGACAGCACTGAGGGASGAAATCCACTCCAAAATCAAGCCACTGAAGAAAGGTGCAATGCAAGGCTCTCCCTGCTGTGCTTTTAACCAGTCTTAACCTTGTCCTGCAGTTCCACCCCCAGTGTGGGAGCACTTGGCATCCACTGCTTGGCCTCTGTGCTGAGGGGACCCACCTGCCACTTGGATGACAATGATGCACATGGTGTGGACACCTATATTTCACTTGTCTTCATTTGCATTCAGCAGCCTTCCTGAGTTCAGAGTTATTTGATGGCAGAGACAACAGAAGCTGTCACTACCCTGAAATAAAATGCTTGCTATCCCTCWGTGACATGATTTTTTCCCCCTTCCTCCTTCAATTTATCCATTTTAAGTATTTATTATATACCCTGTAGGGTTACTTTTGCTCTCAAAAGAGTAAGGGTTAAGCTTTCTTCTTTTTAAGCAAGAGGAAACATTGAAATAAATCACTTTTCTCAGCAGCAATAAAAATAACACACACATGAAAGAGAAAGAAATCCAATATGAAATMATACTTTTCTTAGTTAAAAGGGCAATCATTCTTGGGACTGAAAGCTCTCCTGATTTGCTGTCATGTGTCCTCCTTTATTTACTCACATCACAGTAGCAGCTGGGGGTTTGAGATGGAATACAAGATTGCATGTGCTAAACCCTGTAAGATGCAGTAGGATCTCACAGTCTACGCAGGCAACAGAACACTTGGGAAGTGGAAAGTCACTGTGGGAAGTGGAATGTCACTGTGTCCATGTGAGAGACAGAAGTCCAGAGAAACGAATGACTTGGTGTCAGAGGAGGTGGCAGGTGCAGTTTGTGGTGAGGTCAGGACTGAAATGATGCCCTGGGAGCATCTAAACAGCTGTGAGTCCATCCTTCCTGCTGGGAATTCGTGTGAACCTCCCAAGACCTGGGGTGTCACTCTGATCCCCGAGTGGCTGCAGGGGATTAGTGAGATGCTGTTTTCCAGCCTGACATTTCTAAAATGTAAGTGCTTATCTTTGAGACAGTTACATGGGGTTCAGCCACGTTTGTGGAGAGCCAGTCAATACTATCCATAATACCTGGGGCATGATTTGTCTGACCTAAATGTGAGTGTCTGCTTTGAAATAAACTGTCTGATGCCTTATGGCTGTATTGACCAGCTCTCCAGTGACTGTAACAGGAATGCAGCCAACAGAGACAACCTAATTTAACGAGATGAATAACACCCCATTTCAGTCTGTGCACAGTGATGCCTTTGCAAAAGCTCTCCTGTCCTGACAAATGCTGATGTGTTGCTGAAGTTGGCAACTGTGGTGCTGAGATCCTGAGCAGATGCTGGGGTCTGAATAGACTGTAATAAAGTTAGTTAATGGGAGACACATTTTGCCAGAGCCCACACAAAATTGACAAAACAATCTTTAGACTGCTGYAATCTGCATCACAGAAGTCTTTTTCTGTGTAGTATAGGTGGGGGTTTTTATTGTCTGCATCTGGAAATGGGATTGGCTGTTTTAGAACATGCCCTAGCAAAGCAGGCTGTCCAGACACCAGAAGAAATTCAAGAGAGCTGCGGGGTGAATGATAAGYGGACAATATTCATCATTTTAACCATCTGGCTTGTCTGTGCCAAAGTTGCATGGCTTTGAATAAGGTCCCTCTCTGCTGAGCGTTGGTGTGGCTCCAGTGTTTTGCAAGCCTGGAGGAAATGTGTACAAATCCTGATACTGCCCTCAGCTGAGTGATATCCCCTCAGAGAGAGACACAGCTCTGTGCCTGAGCCATGGGAGTGGGATCTGCTCTCTGGCACTGCCCAGAGCACAGAACAGGTCAGGTTCATTCACAGAAGTCTGACAGAGAGAGGTCACTCCAGCACAGCTGTCCCAGCAGAAAGTTCTGTGGCGTTCTGTAGCGGTTTCTTTCTTCAGCTCCAAGTTTACTTCTTTTAGTGCTTATCTTCACCTTAATTGTCTGCTGAAGCCTACTGAGGTTCATTCATGTGAAGTAAGTCACTCATTCCTGGAGKCAGGACATTTCTTAAGCCCTCTTTTCCACTTTGCTCTCCACACAAGATTTCACTGACTGCTCTCCAGATCAGATAAAGTATMACCAGCAATTCCTTCCTTCAGGAACTCTCACTTTAAACACAAAACTGCTTTGTTTATGGTCAGCATCCCTACTTATTGCATGTCTGCCTTTTATCACATTCTCATTCCCTCCTTCATGCTCCTTCTCCACTCGGAGGATATTTTGTATTCTAAAATATAGGCCTGCTTTTGTTTTAATTTATCAAAACCCATTGCTTTCAATGTTGCACATGCTAAATGCAGTACTTGGAGTCAGACTGATGATTCCGGACCATTCCCAATCCCTTYCTTCAACTCCTTTGTCTCTGCACTAACCATAATCATCTCTTCCAAACCAGTACTTTGCCCTTAGCTCTCTTGACACCCTCAGCCATACCTTCCATGACCCTCTAATGCCTTTTACCCCATCTGTAACTCTTTTTTCTCCAAAGTGGTAATTCTGTTCTGGAAATTAAATATTTGGGGCTCTTCTAGTGCTCTATTCATTTACAATAAAGGTACAGCAACATGTCTATTTAGTAGAGTAGAATATATAGAATATCTGTAAGAATATGGAATATATTATTGTTAGATAATACTATTGTTAGATATTATTAGAGAATATCTAACTTGGCTGCAGCAGCTGTATGTGACCTCAGAAACATTGCTGTGCCTTCAATATTCCAGAATTTGTATTTTATTTTATGGGCTTCTTCATATATTTTTATGTCTCCTAAGCCCCCTGAGTACCTGGGTAACCACTCAATGACCACAAATAACAAAGAGGAAAACTCAGCACACTCCTTTATTCATTGAAACCCTCCTATTACAGATTAGCTTCTTTAATTCAATGTTTATTATGGAGGCTTTCCCTGTGTTCTGATTTCTGCAAACCCTAATTAACTGGRCCTCCTTTAAACACTGTTTTATTGCCAGGGCGTTCAGAGAGACCTGAAAACACCATATTGATTGATATTGTTGAAAATATGACTTTCTAATGGTCAGCAACCTTTCCTCCAATTCATCCTTCCAATCTCTCAMCRAGGCCATTTTTACACTCTGGCRAATGGAACAGGTTTATTAGTATTCSCGTTGTTAAATTGCTCTGACATCCMCMGWTTCTCACATCAAATGTGAAGGTATGCAATTATTTCCATCCCTCCTTGATCAAGGAGGAAGGAAAGGGCAGCATTCACAGAGCACTGTCCCTCAGCTTGGTCTCCCCAGGCTCTCTGCACAGAGACAAGCTCCTCCAAAGGGCAGCGTTAGAAAAGCCTGCTGAGATGAGCCTACTAAGATGAGTCAGATAATTCAGCTGGCTAAATTAGACTCTTCAAATGAGTCAGTGGTAGCACTCCTAATGGCTTCAGAGGATGTATATTCCAGCAATTAGACAGAATGTGTAACTGGAGTTCTATATAATTAGCTATACAAATTGCAGCAATACACAATAGGTTGCTATGTCTTAAATAAGCARTGAATAAGTACAGTGTGACTGGAGCTCAAGGTTATTCTTGTCTTCAATTACCTCCTACAAGAAGCCTGCAGGGTTTTGATTTCCAAAGGGAGATGAAGTTTGTCTTTGTTAAGCCTATTATAACAGATGACAACTCTTTAGGCCTGGCTTAGTATTCAACTTAGGCACTTCTTTTCTTTATGCCTTACATATTCTGTGATTCTTGAATCTCATTTTGTGCAGYGACATTTCTGTTTTTCTCCCTATTTCTATTCTTCTCTGAAACCTTACAAAGATGATTGACAGGGACCTCCAGAGGCCAAAGCAGGGYGGCATCAATGTTGGATCAGGTCCCTCAAGGMCTTTGTGCTGCCTTGCTTTGRATATCTCCAAGGATGGAGGCTGCACAGCCTCTCTGGGTCTCTGTGCCAGWGTTTGCCCACCCTCACTGTGAAGAACTTTTCCCTTCTGGCTAACTGGTATTTCAGTTTCCATTTGCAGTACCCTGTGTCTGCCAGCTTTTAGTCTGGCTTCATCTCTTTTTTAAACTCTCTTTGGGTAGCTGAAAATGCTAACATTAYTACCCTTAGCCTTCGTTTTTGCAGCTAGATAAGCTTGGCTTCTGAATCTCATCTTGTCCATCATGTGCTTTGGTCCCTGACCACCCAAGTGAGGAGCTTGCTTTAGATKGTTGATAACTTTGTTATCCTCTGAAGCCCAAACTGAACACAGCAGTCTGGATGAGTTCTCTTCACAAGTGGAAAGCAGAGGGGGAAATGGACTTGTTCAGGCTCTCAGCTGTGTTTTTGCCAATGCAGCCCTTTGAGCAGTTGGCATTTGTCACGATAAAACTGGTTGGCAAAACTCCTGTTCGATTCCTCGTCCCTCAGCACCCCAGTCTTTGCTGCAGGGATGATTCTGAGTCAGCCAGACCTCAGCCTGAGCTGGTGCCTTTAATTATTCCAACCCACTTGCAGTCTTTGTTTCCAGGAACAATTTCCAAACGTTGATCTCAAGGTATACCTGAAATTCACGGGTTCTAAGATCCGTCACTAGTGGCTGTTGTCAGAGTTCTACTAAAGCAAATGGAACAAATAACATTTRTATATCAAAAGATCTTGATCTTGCTTCTTTTTAATCCTAATATTTGTTCTCTGAATGCCCTCCCTAATGGTAGGAGTATCCAATCTTCATTTCTATTCTTACTGTGCTTTTAGCTTCAATATTAACTTGTGGTAATGATTTCATTTCGACTGTTTTTTAATCTRAGAGGCTTGATTCAGCTTGGCTTTCTTAAACAGGATCTTTATTTCACACTGCATGTTGTAAATATGCTGATAAATGYGTTAATTGAAATGACTGTCAGATATACTGAAAATGAATCCTCGCAGGAGTCCTACCCAGAGTGTATTCATAGCTAATTCTAAGGCACAGATCTTTACAAGTTAGACTGTTTTTTGCACTATAAACAGCAATGAATAATTTGCTGTGAAGCACAAAGACGCATGTGCACAGGGATGCACACACCAGTGCACACTCTCAAGGAAATAGTTTAGGTAGATTCATTATAATGGTGGGCAGTGTGGGCAGTTTTGTCAGCCAGCCAAGCTCTAATCAATCTGTCTAATGCCTTTCACAATATCATTTCATTAGAGGCCCAAAATAATCATTCGCTCATCTGCTCTTCAGCTGCTGGGTTTGATTTGTGTTCTTTTATTGTGGGAACTAATGTGTATCCCATAAGAGCATCTCCTATTTATTGCTTATGTGCTAAGAATATRTATTGCCTTTATTTTACAGACATTAGAGGGTGAAATCCAGTGGGGGATTTCTACAGAGTGTGGTATGTAAAATAGTTAAGTTCTTGTACAGYTGAAATGGCTCGAATATTCACTGAGTTATCAACCATCTTCCTCACATGCACCAGGTTAATTAACATCCTGCAGAAGCCCTTAGGCATTTTTATTACAATTCTGCAGGCTGTGTTCCACCTTTATTTAGACCTCAGTTTTCAATGAGCTTAAAAGTGATTTAAATGAAGAAGTGGATAGCGCAAAAATCTGCTTTCCACATTCAACAGATGTGTCCATCTAAAGAGAATGGGAGGGGAGATGTGATCAGAGGGTTGAAAGTTCTCTGTGACAAAGGAGAGCATAAAAAGGGAAGAACCGTGGAAAAAGCAGTGTCCAGTAAGGAACAATGAAATCCTCGGGCTAGTGTGACCAATATTCTTGTTTCCATGTGTTGGTTCCTGTCCTTAATCAATGACATTTTTCTTCCCCCTAATGCTTCTATAATGTCATTATAGAATCTTAACCGCCTTGATGATGATGTTTGCATTTCCTCTTCTTTACATGCTGCATTTATTCACATCCARTATTTACTTGTTTTCATGTTGTCATTCAGACAACACATTACAGCTGCCTTGCTGAGACACCAGCGTACCTCCAAAAGTGACGTGGGTGTTTTGCATGCCACAATGACTGAAGCTCCCTCTAACCCGTGGATCTGCTCAGGATCCTCCCCACTCTGGCTCACTGTGCCTCAGATCAGAGAGGAGCCATATCTAAGACTCTTTGTGGATTAGTGGAACAAAATTACCTTCCTCCATTCCTTTCTCCAGGTGTAAAACTGGGCCACAAACCCCCGTGTTGTCTGAAGGGACATTGCTGATTGAGAAGGAGGAGGAAGAACCATCAGCAGCTGAATTTTATCTCTTGTCTTTTAGCTAGAACCCTTGTGAGAAAGAAACAAGTCTGAGACTGAGACTTTCACCTGCCTGAGAGAGGTGCTGCAGCTCTTACTCTCTACAGGTGTTTTCCCATCAATGCGATCTGTAATCTTCATGGGACTACTGAAATACTCATACTCTGCTGAAAGTGGGCCATTGTGCAAAAAACAAATGTATGATATCTGAATCCAGAAGGGTCCTGATCCTTTAGTCTATTTAGTGGAGCTGTGGTAGAACAGCATTGGGTCCTTTTATCTATATCCAGTGCCTGTGGGTGTATTTCATGTAATGACCTTTCTGGGGGAAAAATACATGCTGTTTCTGAAACAGGCACTTCTGCTGATTGCAAGGTGGTTGCTCATCAGCTAAAACAAGGTATTCTCCCCACCACTGAATTATCACAGAGTGGTTTCATCACTCCCAGAAGGCACAGGAACATCATTTGTACCATCTTTGGTGGAAAAATGCCTAGGATTTGTGTTTCCACCTCCTCAGTTGTGTGACCCCAGCCTCCACTGCAGGAGGTGCATTCCTCCTGTTCTCAACTCTCAGCTTTACTCAGTGCATTTTGAGTTCTCCTGGTGGATTGTCTCAGATCCTTTTGGTGTCTCTCTGCCCACCTCTGTTCTCCACAATGAAAGGGCAATGCAGCTCAGCTCCTGACAAGGCCAGGGAGCTGTCCCAGTGCTCAGCCTCAACACTCACACTCTGTCTCAGGTACTTTTTATTCCTTGGCAGTTTTTACTGTCTGGCAGACTTAGTAGGAACAGTGATACTCTTCCCAGTATTTTTTTCTTCTCTGGTAAGTTAGTTCCCTTGGTAATGCTAAGAGTCCTTCTCTGCCCATCCCAGCTTGAATTCAGTATTCCTGAATGTGATTACACACTGCATCCCACATGAATTTCAGCAGAGCCCTATATTTAGACTTCACTATCTCTCCTGATATAACCAGTCATTTACTACTGTCTCTCCTGCCACTTAAATGTCAGGAGAAAAATGTGTTTGCATGAGCAGGTCACCCAAGTAATTTCAGATTATACAACAAGATGGTAGCCAGCAGATCATAAAGGGCTTTACTAACCTTGCCGATGCTGAACATAACTTGAGTTATTTGTCTGACTTTTTTTTTTGCAAAAAAATACCCCATATAACTGAATTTCAGAATTTTGCTATTACAGCACCTAGTTTCTCTGCCCTCGGACATTTTCTCTGGTTTGTGAGGGAATTTTCTCACTTCCATCTCATTCCAGCTTGTCTGCAGTGGTGACACAAGTTGTCATTTAATTTGTACCTACAGAGATTTCTTGTTTTGTAAGGGCATTGAGGTTGTCCTCTGCCCAACTTCAAGGTTCATCTCATGATTTTAAGATGTCTTGATGTGAAACAAAGATACAGCTGTACTAGGGAAATTATCATCCCCTGAGGATGATCACCAGTTAGCACTGTGAGGCTGCACCTTGAATATGTGTCARATTTTGGCCCCTTATTGCAAGAAAGGCATTGAGGGGTTGGAGTGAGTCCAGAGAAGGGCTGAGGAGGGGTCTGGAGCACAAGTCTGATGAGGAGCAGCAGAGGCAGCTGAGGATGTTTAACCTGGGGAAGAGGAAGCTCAGAGGAGACCTCATTGCTCTCTACAATTCCTGAGAAGAGGCTGTGGAGAAATGGGGGTTGGCCTCTTCTCCCAGGCAAAAAGTGGTTSTGCTTTGAACCAGGGATGATTTAGTTTGGATATTGGGAGAAATCTCTCCACAGAAAAGGATATCAAGCCCTGAAACAGACTGCCCAGGGAAGTGTCGGAATCACCATCCCTGGACGTGTTCAAAAGGTGTGTAGATGTGACACTTGGGGACATGGYTCAGGGATGGAGTTGTCAGGTCTGGGTGAACAGTTGAACTTGATGATCTTAGACATCTGTTTCAACCTAAATGAATCTGTGATTCTATGATATAGGAAAAATTATTAAAATTCTGTACCAAATGAAGTTATATTACCCTAAGAATAACCGAAGACTCTTATATTCACCTTCATAAGTGCTGCATCCAGCTCTGGGGCCCCTGGCAGAGGAATGATGTTGTGCTGTTGGAGCAAGTCTAGAGGAGACCACCAAACTGGTCAGAGGGTTGAAGCACCTCTCCTGTGAGGAAAGGCTGAGGGAATTGGGACTGCTCAGCCTGGAGAAGAAAAGGTTTTGGGTTGATCTAATTGAGGCCTTTCAGTACCTGAAGGGAACTTACAGAAAAGATGGAAAGAAACTTTTTACAAGGACAAGTAATGACAGAACAAGGGGGAATGGCTTCAAAGTGAAAGATAATAAGTTTAGATTTGATTTTAGGGAAAAAAATCTTTACTGTGAAGGTGGTGAGTTACTGGAACAGTTGCTCAGAGAAGTTGTGGATGATCCATCCCTGGCAGGATGGGGCTCTGACCAGCCTGGTCTACTGTAAGGTGTCCCTCCCTAAGGCAGGGGGTGGGAGGAATGAGATTATCTTTAAGGTCCCTTCAACCCAAACCATCCTATGATTTTATKTTAAATGTTGCAGATTTGAGGCATAGCATCCTGGGCTGAGAGGAGTAGCAATAACCCTCATACCATGTTATTGAACTCATACCATGACAGCTTTTGGTCATCAGACTGGTGCCAGATGGTTACTGATTCTTTGGACTTTAGTCTGAGCCTCTCTCATCTTTCAGTCAGTCTGCTGTTTATTTACAAAGAAAACACAATAAGAAACACCTGAGCATTTATCAGATGATTTAGGATAACTTACAGACAAACCAGCTGATAACACATAATTTCATCTCAGGAAGAAAAGCAAGGGTATAAAACCTTCAAGGTACTCTCAGTTACAAAAAGCAATGAGGACCTTTAATATTCCTGCTTCAAACAAATTCTTGAGTTTTGCCTAAGATGGAATTTTGAAGTACATGCAACTACATTCACATCTGGAAATTATCAAGTTAATTTTTCAGTTACTCAAATGTTGATATAAAATTTCTAGCAAATGCTTTTCCTTAGCAAAACCATTTTTGTGCAGCTTTCACCAAACTGAAATAAAAAAGGTAAAAAGGGAAGTTACCATGTTAGGTTTCTTTCTCTCTTTCTTTCTTTCTTTCTTTCTTTCTTTCTTTCTTTCTTTCTTTCTTTCTTTCTTTCTTTCTTTCTTTCTTTCTTTCTTTCTTTCTTTCTTTCT
>NW_026623235.1:6850966-6852839 GCF_030028575.1 Malurus melanocephalus
TCCTTCCTTCCTTCCTTCCTTCCTTCCTTCCTTCCTTCCTTCCTTCCTTCCTTCCTTCCTTCCTTCCTTCCTTCCTTCCTTCCTTCCTTCCTAAAATATTTTTTCTTTAGTAATATTTATTTAGGCTTTGTTGGTAAAAGAAAGCTGAATTTTTTCAGACCTCAATTCTCACTACTGAGTCAAGAGGCTCCAAATACAAATAAAGGTTTTAAATTTTATCTAAAAGGATTATAGTGGGAGCTATTAAAGCATTAGGCACTTTTCAACAAGTTACCCCTGCAGAGGGGATTAAAAACCGTTTCTGAAAACTTTTTTCTTCCTTGCATACTGTAGGAGGTCTGGCTTCTCCACTCTTCAGTGGTTTCTTGTTCTTTACCCAAAGACAGGGACCTATTACTGAGGCTGAGATCTGCAAACTCCAGAGAATCAATCTGAGAGTCTAAAATATATTAAATGATTGCAAGCCAGAAGACTAACTGCAAGAATGACTTTCAAATGCAATCCTTGTACCAAATCTATGATGCTGCTGAAGTTCTTTCTTGGAGGAATAGCAAGGGTTATGTGGTACAGTTTSAAATCCGGCAGGAAAGGAAGGGATTGTGGCATACACTGAACAACAGGGGAGACAGCCATGTCAAAAGTTCATGTGCATTATGTGATACCAAGAGTTTACAAAGGACTTCCATTCCCTTTTCTTTATCAGCAATGCTCTCTACAAGCTGTTTGGAAGGTTTGCCTAGTTCACTGCTTTTGCTACACCACAAATGGATGAAATATTCTTCCATATAAAATGATGTTATGTGCATGTATCTTTACTGTGTCTCCAGTGCAATGCAGCAGGACATATTGGATCCCTTGATATCAGCATATCCATGGTCTGTTATTGTCACTGACATCTCTGAACACTTTGCCCTTTTTTATCAGCCCATCCTTATGCATCAAGTGACAGGAGAGCAAACTATTTGAATATGTGTGCTTGTCTGTGTCTGTGTCAAAGATTGCTTGGGGGAGGAGTCTTCATAATGTAAAGAATGCCCTAAGGCATTGGAGGGCATCCCAGTTTGATAAATTTCCTAGAGAGGGTTTTCAGTAGAAGAAATCGGAATGCAGGTTTGCTTGATTCCCAATAGCACAGAGGTATGAGGAAGAACAGATTATATTTGCTATCTTTCTTTCTTAGTACTTGCATGGTGCACAAGATGAGATATTGATGGTCTAAGGGCATGGCTCTCCCAAGACCATGTTTTTGGAAACCTTATCAGTGCTCTTTCTGGGTTGAATAACTGAACAACAGAAATTACCATCTAGATATGAACTGGGAGGATAAAATAGTAAATCACCAACTTGAGACACATTCTTTTTGAGACAGGAGCACGAAGAGGATACAGATCAGAGGCAGTGTGATCTGTATAGACTGCCACATCCTTAGCTGTTATAGGCAATTTTAATGAGGAGGACAACCTGGGGCTGGAGATCTTGAGTGCAGTATTGTGCATATTTACAAGTATGCACTAAGCCTGTTATCCCTGAGCCCAGGAGCAATCAGAGATGGTTTCCAGTTAGCACTCCCAGCCAAACCCCTGCATTCTGAGACCCTCTCTCTCTCTGTCCCATCCTGGTCAGCTTATTCTAATTGATTCACTCAGCTTGTCCAGTTTTCCTTGTTATTTTCCTGTACTGCACTCTCCCACCCACACCCACACACCCTTCCCATTATAATCATCACTGAAGCTCATCGACTGAGAGCTCTGAAGCTTTGTGTTAGGTGGACATGTGTACTTTCCTTCCTTCCTTCCTTCCTTCCTTCCTTCCTTCCTTCCTTCCTTCCTTCCTTCCTTCCTTCCTTCCTTCCTTCCTTCCTTCCTTCCTTCCT
>NW_026623235.1:6852964-6879584 GCF_030028575.1 Malurus melanocephalus
CCTTCCTCCCTCCCTCCTCCTCCTTGTGCATTCATCCCTTCTTTAATGAATTATTTTTCCACTGCAATTACAACCCGAAGGGCTGACCCTTGGGTAGTCCCAGGGAAGGGGCCACTTTATAGAAGCCAARTGGGATGAATTGTGCTCTTGTTCAGCGATTGGAAGACTTGGGATTGGTTCCCAGAACTGTCCCAAACTCAGCTTTTTGCTCTGTGTAGACATGTCTGATGAGCCTCCTCAAGGACTCCTCAAAGGCAGGTGCCTCTGAACCTCTGAGGCTTGGAACCTCTGTCCTATGGAGTAAAAGGGGGTGACAGTGGTTTTCCTGGAGGTATTACAAGATAAAACACAGTGACATGAAAAGACTGTGAAGAGGTCTCTTTGTTTGGTGAGAGGGAGTAGGCAGAGTAGATGAGCAGCCTTAAATAGCAAGCACCAGTTTCCCTGGAAATGAATAGTCTGTCTCAGTGTACAGCCATGTTGTGGCATCTCTGATCTTGCCTTCTTCTGCCACATATGTTGTGAAATCTGACCACTTGTTTCCTATCAAAAGATGACCTTGGAAGAATGAAAAAAAACGAGGAAAGTAACATAAAGAAAAAAAAAAAAAMCAGTTTTTTTTTGGCCAGCAGGATAAAAATTACATGTATTATAATCCTCTCCAGTCCGGATGATACGATCTGTGAAGTGATTTTAGCCTAGCACTGCTCTTCTTGCTGCCATGGAGCTACTGTAGCTGACACCACATGGGGCCTGGCCTTTTGCTCCCAGCATCTGCTGGTGTGACACAGACTGACAGAGAGGACAAAAAGAGCATTCAGGCGAACGTTCAGCACCTTTCTCCATTCTCACTGGCACGGAGGTCCTGCTAAATTCATGAGGAGTGCTAGGGAAGTTCCTAGAAGTGTCACAGGTGTTCACAGAACTGTTTGAGACACTCAGCTTGATTGCTAGTTGATTTAATAGTAAKTCCAGCATAATTGGGTGTAATTGAGACCTGGCCTTCTGGATCTGTGTCTCTGAAACCAGTCAGCACCATTTTGCAGTGGTTTGTCGTTTGTCAGGAGTCACAGGAACATGAGATGAGCTGAGCATGCCTGCCCTGGGTGCTCACAGCCCGTGCATTTTTCTCCAGCAGTGACCCAGGGCAGGTGCACAGGGAGGAGAAACCTAACACAAAGCAAATAATGGGGGTTTTCTTCACCAGGACACTCAGACCTTCCATGTGACTGAAAGTATAAATAMAGATTGGTTTTCATTATTCCATTTGCATACCTCCATAGGAAATTTCCAACTAAAGAGCATCTTTTTGTCAGTCAAGAGGYTGGGCTTATAAATGAGGCAAGTCTGGCAGGCTTGTCCTCCCTGCTTACTGACCTAAAACTCCCTGTGGCATTTGCCACTTTGCCATCAGTACTCTTTTTTTTTTTTTTTTCCTTTATGCACCATTAATTATTGTTTCACCAAACAAAAATGAGCCTCAGAGATCTCAATCTGGATGGCTGCAACTCACATGGTGCCGGAGTAAAGATGAATTCTTTTGCTAGTGACTGATTCTATTTCCTAGTGTATATTACAACCAACCCTCTTAGACTAAACCTTGAACTATTCCTAGTTATGCCCAACAATGGCATCCCCATCTCTTGCAGGCCTCCTGRCCTGAGTCATTAATTAATGCCTACATTTCTGCATGTGTATAAATATACATAAAATCTAGCCATTCCGTAACTAAAATCCAGTGGTTTTCACCACCATGTATTTGTACTCAAAACTAAATGGACAGATATATAGTACAGAGACATGCTAAACATACTGTATTATTAGGTTTAATAATTAATTAGGTTTAATGCTTCACAGTTTGTCCAGAGTGGAATTTTTACCCCATGTACTTGATTTGTTAATAGTTTTGCTACATTACGTTGTAGGTATTGCTGATGTGAGTGTTTTGAGTACAGGAAGTTCAYGTTGTTTTATGAAAACTAGTTTTCTGGAAACAATAGATACTATTCTTCAGCTTGGACTATCACCAATAATTATCTCCTGGCTGCTATGCAAATATCTCATGTCCTAATTTCCACACTTGTTCATTTAACACATAAGCTCATTACAGCTGAGGTGTTTTTTTTTTTTTTTTTAAAGGCCCTGCAAATATCTCAAAGCAAGTTGTTCAAAAGCTTTATAAATGAGAAGTTTTCTTCACTGGCAAATTCCACTCTCTCTTTCAGACATGGTCTGCAATTCACAGCTATTTTTTCCATAGTCAGTTCAGGAAGGTCTCCAGAGCAGGGCACAAGGCCAGATTTTGATCCATCTCTTTATTGGTTTCAACTGAATAACTTCAGATTTCAACTGATTCCCTGGCAAACTGAGCCTGTCCTTTCACAGAGCCTGTCCTTTCACTCGAGTGTCTGCCCAGTGCTCAGCTGCTAAGGGGAAAAGCAAGAGAAAATAACCTGGTTTGCATGTTGCACCTGACTTGTTACCTTTCTTTGCCAGGAAAATTAAAATCTGAAACAGTGGCACACATCCTCTCTCTCTGCAGTTCCCAGTTGAGCACAAAGGCTCACTCCAGCTTCACCCCATGATGTCTGTGTTCCTGGAGGCTGTGAAATGTTCCCCTGACGAATTGCTTGCAGGTGCAGAACACCCACACATGGAGCTGTGTTGGGATTGAGGTCTCTTTGTACAATCCCCAAGGGCTGGCCCTGGTCAGTCACATAAAGTTAGCAGTGGTTTGTTCTGTTTTCCTTCCCAACCAAGCTCTGTTCCCATTTCCAGCCCTAATGAGGCTTCACACCAGTGACCAAAGCCAAACCTTGGGCTTCAGCAATGCTGCCTGCACGACAGCTTTGGGCAAAGCATGGTCAGTTTTTGAGGAAGGCTGATCACAATGCTCCAGTTGGATCTTGTCAGTGTTTGGAGCAGGACCTTGCTGTCCATGCAAAGAGATTTGCAGAATTTGGCATAACACAGTGCACAGCTGACAGCTTTTCTAACAAAGACTCAGTAAGCAAAAAAGAGAAAGAAAAAGTAGTTTACACATTCTTATCTCATTCTTTTCTCTCTCCCAGCCCCTCCTTCTGCTGAAAATACCTAAACACAAGAGTCATGACAAGGGCAGCATCCCCATAGCACTGCAGGGCTGTGCACTCAAGTGTATCCGACCATTTGTCTGAGCTGCTGAAGCCAGAACAGGGCAGGAATGTGGGGGGAGGAAACTGGCCCAAAGGCTCCTCCAAAAACCCTCCTCCAGTCACTTCTGACAGGCAAAACTGCTTTTTGCTTATCCTGTACTCCCTTCCTAGATCAAAGAGTGGAGAAATGTCAGCCAGAGGCCCCGGAGCAAACTCAGTTGGTGCCTCCTTCCCGGTTCTTATCTTTGAGGAATGGCAGAGGTCTTGCACAGAGCCTTCTTCGTAGCAATGTACATCCCAGAGCCCGAGTTAAGTCAAGGTAGCAGATAAATGGGAACCAACTTGTGTTTCCAAGGGTTTGTAGCAGTCATATAACATAAAAATCCTCAGATCCTTGATTACCTCTGCTTTCCTAAACAGCTTGTAGAATTCAGCCATGCTGCTTTGTTTCTTGTCCCACTGCAGGCAGGCTGGAGCATCAGGCAGTGGGTGCCAAAGACAAGGTCCCTCCTGGACACCTGCACCTTTCAGAGATGGCAGCTTTAGGTGCTGATGTGGTGCTCTTTGATCAGTTCAAGCAGGCGAACAGAGAACTGAGAGGAGCTTTCATCCAGCACGGGGAGCTGTTTTGGGGTGCTCCCTTCTGTGAGCTGGACTCTGCCACAGCTGCATCAAGCTTATTCGGCACTCACGAGCTCTAAATCTAAATTCAGAGGCTGTTCCCGTTCAATTTCCACTGCTCCATAAAGCAGAACCACCCCTCGGTGCCTTTTTCAACTCTGGGTGTTGGACCCTACCCCAAAGATTATCTGCCTAAATGTTAAAAGCGGCAGAGATAGCAGCAGCCAGGGGAAGGTGAAAGCCCATTATCAGCAACGCCAGAAGATGCTGAAGGGCACACACAGTGCAGCTCATTTGGTTTACAACAACCCTTCTGGAAGCACAATGATCTATTGAAGAGTGACTATCTCTGCTCTGGAGTGGCTCAGCACAAAGGAAGGTTAAGGCAGCACCGTTTGGTAATTGGTTTGTGTCATATAAATTGAAGCTTAGAAAGCTGGGAGGAACAGAACAAAACCAGACCAGTACACACAGCAATTAAATTCCTTTATAGAGTGCATGGAATAAATACCTACCCTCCTTGCAACCCTAATAAACCCAATCAGGATTAATTACTACATCTGACTTGAAAATTTTTCTCTGCCAAATATCCAATTTTTCTCTCACAGATTCCATTCTGATATACCTATATAGCAGAGATGGGCAGGTTTCAAAGCCAAAAGGCCAAAAGCCAAAAGCTTTTCCTAACACTTTTGTGTGATATTTTACCCCAACAAAGCCAAGCAAAAAAAAAGATTCCATCTTTTAGCTCCAAACATCTCTTTCCTGATCAATTTTGAGGCCCACTAAACACATTCATGTGAAGGAAAACAAATACCAGTCTCTGTTTGTTTAATCTGTGGCAGCCAACCAGATGAACTGGCTCTCACTGTAATCTCAGGACCCCAAACTGGACATTTTCTGGGAGGATCTCCCAGCACTTCAGAGATGGCACAGTGGTCAGTTTGCACTAAACTCACAGATAAAAATATTATAGGGTTTTGATTTCTCCCCTGAAAGACAGACTTCCTACACTGGTAATTCCAGAGGGTAAATGGACCTCAGAGGAGGGAACTGTCTGCTTCCACCAGGGCCCAGTGGTCTTGTCCTTGTTCAGGACCGGCACAAAAGGTCTTGTACATGCCTGTAAAATTACTACAGATTGAGCAAAACAGATAGCCACATAAATACTTAATGAAGCACCTTTAAGAGCTTTAAGGAAGTCATAAATTCCTTAATTCCAGTCCTGTGATTAGCCCACTCTTCTATGCATGCAGCAGCTGTCTCCAAGATGTAGAATTCAAGCTAACATTAAAAGAAAACGTTGTGGGAAGTGAAGTCCTTTAATTAGTATAACAAATATATTCAGAAAAAAAATGATGCAAGGAGATTTTTTTCTCAGACAATGTGCAATTTGCCTGAGGAATTCATTACCATAAGAGATAAACTTTGAAGAGTGTCATGAAATTCAGAAACAGATTGTTTGTACAGAAGRCAGTAATATCCAGTATTAATGGGAAACAGTTACTTTTGAAGGGCTCCAGCATGATCTTCATTCAAGTTGCACACTTTTCCCCCAAACACTGACAGGAAGGAACCTTTTTTGGGGCAGACATCTTGCTCCTTGCTTCTGAAACCAGTGGTGCTGGCTGCAGCCTTTATTAGGGTATTTGGTAAAAGGAAGCACAGGTTGATCTCATCTAATTCCATSCCTGTAGTGGTTGGTATCCAGGTTGAGCTGGAATTCTGGGTGTCCCTTTCAATGAGTGCACAGACACAGGTACCTACAGGCACTGCCTCATTCAGCTTCTCYTGGGTAACAGGTGGGGAAGCACCATCCCTTGGTGTTCCTGTGACTCCCCTGACAAGAGAGGGAAATTGGAGGTGGGAGACAACTCCAGATTTCCACATCTACAGGTGGGTGTCTCCACATAGATTAGATGCTGGAGCACCCACTGCAGGTGGAGGTCTGGTCACTGATTTGCATCCCCAAGCAGAGAGGAAGGTGCAGGCAGTGACAAGATTGGCTTCCCCTTCTCTTCGTCTGGGGCCACCCCAGCAGAACTGGGAGGACATTTCTAGTCAGAATGACTTCTTGACAAAGACTGGCCTCCTTCACTGAGATTGCTGAGCAGCTTTCAGAGTTAGGTGAGAAGTAACCCACCAGCTGGCAAGGCTGGGTCGATGAGCACATGTTTTTAGGACATCTGCAGCCTTTGCTCGGTACCAGCTCCATCCAGGGTACAGGACCAGAGCACCCTGAGAGTTAAAAATCTGCATTGAAGGGCTTGCTCTCAGCTCTGGTTGTGATAAACACTTTCCTCCTAACCCAGCCACGAAGTCAAGCTAGCAGCAACTTGAAAGGATAACATCTATCAGAACTAATAAGCGCTAATCTGGCATGGAAGAGATAGAAACCGATTGAGTCGACAGGCAGAGAGAGGAACAAAGCCTGGCTACAGCACATTGAGAATCTATACAATTATAAATCATAAATTATAAACCAGCTCACTGCAGAACAAGGATACATCCACAGTAACAATTCTAATAAATATTTGAAACAATACTTTGATTTAGTTTGTGTTATAAAATTTGACTACAAATCAACTCCTTATTGCTAAAAAAAAAAAAAAGGGAAAAAAAGGGAAAATGCTTACCTGAATTTTCTATTACTAATCAGAAAAGCTTYCTTCAGGACAATCAGTTTATTTAAGGAATTGGCAGACAGTTGGCTGCATGTATGTGTCACAATTTTGAAGCTGTCAGAGCTGCACTTATTCCTATTCGCTAATCATACTCGTGTACCTACAAGCTACATTTTTAAACGGTACAGATGAATAATCTCTTTGCTCTTGTAGAGGGTTTTTTATGGCTCTTCTAAGCTGTGCATCTATTTTCCCTTGACTTTAAAGCAATCAATATGCTGGCAGAAAGGCTTTGGGGTAATTCATAGCAACAATCTGTAGCAACTTACAGACTGATTTAATTCTTTTAGATTGTTCTGATGAAAAAAATTATTAGAAGATTCCAAATGCATAGTTACAAAAAAAAAAGGAAGAAAAAAGAAATATGAAGAAATGAAAGAAAAAGGATAAAAAAGAATTTTGTGTTGTAAAAACCTCAGGAGATGAATTCTTAGTAAGAATCTAAGTGTATGACCCTTTGGTTTACATGGAGACCTTCCAAATTTGTTGCAGGGTGGCAAGACAAGAATTTAGCCCCAGAAATAACCCCTGCTCAATGACATGGATTTCAAAGATGCAGGATAATGAGTACCAGTTCTTAGGTCAGTTGCTCTGCTCACAAAGAAAGACAAAGAGGGGCACGAATTCCTGCATTTGGCTTTTATTGGTGTTYCTTTGTACTGAGCCTTTTGGGAGTGCCTTGGCAAAGCCAACAGCTCCTTTTGGTGATGGCTGAACGTGGGGGCTCTGCACAAGCTCTGGAAATGGAGTCACAGCAGAGCTGTCCTCAGCCTGCTGCCACTGGGTCACCTGATACCTGACAATTTTATGTACAGGACCCTATTGCACTAAACCTGCTGACATCTGCCACACAGACGAGGATTAAACAAGACACATTGCTTTTCCTGTTACCTCACCCATTGCAAAGCATAAATTAGTCGGTTGATAGATTTAATTGGCCAACGTGAGCTGTTAAAAAAGCAACACATTGCATCTGTGTTGGCTGGGGAACAATGGCTCTTTGTAGATGTTCTGTTCCTGTCAGCATCCACGGCACGGCCATAGTGCACTGTGCACCAGGGAGCAGAGGCAGGGCTGAGTCCAGGCTCTCTGAGGTTTTATCAGGGTGAGCAAGTATTGGTCAGGGTGGTGGTATCCCCAACACCAAGTGCAGTGAGGAATTCATATCAGTCCTGCTAAAAATGTGAGCAACTGGTGTGAGGGAAAGGCTCCCTTCCACACCTAATACATCAAAAAGACTTTTTTTTTTTTTAACTGAGCTCTCAGGGCACGGCCAAATATTGAGACTATGAGGAGAGTCTGGACTTCTGATTTTCTTTCTTTATAAGCATGGAAACCTCCTCTCTGCTTGTTCTGGAGAAGATGTGGAGCTGAGAAAGGAGCATGTGGGTCAGAGATTTGGTGTTTACGCACCATCCTTCACCCTGAGCTCCACTGATGTTCTGCAGCAAAAGYAATTTTGGCTCTCTGGAGGAGCATRGTAAACAGTTTCCCTACAAATGTGAAAGCAATTTATAAACACTGAGGAAGCTCAGGATTTTAGTGCTAGTGGTCTTGGGTTTCAATAAATTCCTTTTTGAATCACATGTTCAAAAGCACTGGCTGTGCTTCTATGGGATCTCAGAGAAAATTTGTGCTGCCAAACAGAGTAATTTGTTGTGTTCATGGTCCACACAACTTAGCAGACACCACAATAGCTGATAGCAGGTGATACAGCTTTGCTTTTGCTTATTGTTATATTTATTGTTCATTTCTGATATTGGCACATCTGAGATAAAGCTCAGCTTGGCTGCTCTCTGAAGGAAGTATCCTGGCATTTGCTACAGGAATGGTAGCCAAGGGAAATAATGAGCAAAACTGAGGTGGRCTGTGCCTGCTGGAGCAAATGAGCAGAGTGAAGATGGGTTGGTTATTCACTACATTGAGTGAAGGCACTTTGGGACYGAGATAAGGTGCTGGAAGGTCCCAGAGAGATTTGTAAAATAACAAATATTGTAGCCATTGACAGGACAAGGAGTAACAGGCACAAATTAAAAGTGGGGAAATTTAGGTTAGATACTAGGAAGAAATTCTTTAGTGTGTGAGTGATGAGACACTGGAACAGGTTGTCCAGGGAGGTTGTGAATGTCCCAGCCCTGTTGGTGTTCAAGGTTAGGTTGGATAAGGCCYTGAGGAACCCGGTCTAGTGGGAGGTGTCCATGCCCATGACAGCAGGGTTGGGACTAGATGATCTTTAAGGTCCCCTCCAACCCCTTAACATTCTATGATAAGAAACAAGGAGATATAAATTGGAAGACATAAAGTTTTGGAAGRGAGAGCCAGGAAGCCTTTTACTGACAGCAAGGTGGATTTGTGCAGAGCATGCCCCTTGCAATTCTGCAGCTGCTGGGCTGTGGGGCTGAAKGTTGGCTTAGCAAGAGACTGAGCCAACTTCCTCCTCACAGGGAAYGAGAAGGCAAGGACAGATGAAGGTGCTGATGAAACCACAACAATCCTAGGGACTGGGAATGAGGATAGCAAAAAGGTGGTGTCCCACCTMTGAGGCAAGCAGAGGATTGTGCCCAGTGAAAAGTTTTCCTGGGCACAGGGGTTGCATCAACCTTAGTAGACTGATATTTTTTATATATRTTTTTGGGCAGAGAGAATAACTCCTGTAGGAGACTTCACTTACCCATGCTGCTGATGTCTTGGTCACTAAGTCTCAGAAACTGCGTGGCTCCACATACAGAACCTGCCATGCTGGGAATATTCCGTGTATTGTTCAGTTTTTAAATAAAGTAATGATTCCTGAGGCTATCCTTGGTTTCCTATAACCAGTCTCAAAGTGGACCCTTACTCCCGCACAGTCTCACTCTTACTCTCTGTATGCTGGTCAAAAACAGCAAACCAGTCAGACTCAACAACTACAATGGGTGCAGGAGCAAAACACTCTCCTGGTTGTTCATGGTAGCTAATAAAGCTGTGAAAGCAATTTATTCTAAGTACCCCACACATTAGAAATACCACCACTTTTTGGATTAGCCTGCTGTCCACTAGCTGGTCCTGATTACTAGAAAAATCCATCTGTTAGTCAGAAGCACCTGACGAATAGTTTGCATACAATAAAGCTTAGCATGGGGGATTTGTCAGCTGGTTCACACACAGTTCATTATTCACTACTTCATGTGACTAGCCCCTTCTAACATGTGATAGGGTTGCTCCTCTTTATTTACACGGAGAAACTGTAAACCGGAGAAAACCAAAGAGATACCTATCTAGACAGATACATATGTGTCAGTAAAAATGCTAAATAGGTAAACTCTTATTCTACAACCATTCGTTTTCGCAAATCCCCAGGTATCTTTGAAAATACATCTGAATAATTAACAGTGATGACTCACAGCACATGGTCATGAGCGTGGCCTTCTATTTATAGCAATATTTCTATATTCATCCTCTTCTTAATAACAGCAGTAGCAGCTGAAAATAAACCACCGCATTAGGCACCCTTTGGATAAACTCAGACAYGTAGCAGCACTTTTCTCCATTGTTGCTGCTCTCAGTCCTTGAGAAGCTCATGGGAAGAAATATGTCATATCAAGTCTTCTACTTTTTCAGAGTCAACAAAGGTAGTTAGCCACAAATGTGCTCATTGCAATTAATGGTTTTTGTGGCTAAATTCCCTGGTAAGCTCTGAGGTTAATCAAACAAGATGGTTTTAATCTGTATTAACTAATTCTGACAGATCAACCAAGAWCCTCAGCACAGATATTTTTGTTCCACATTCCCTCCCCTTCCTTCTACTTTTCTAATCTTTCCATGCTCTGCCTCGGCATTCAGCTTGTGTGCTAAGTAATGTGTTTTCTCATATCAGGCACTGTGGTCTTGTATCACTTTATCTCAATTTTAGGGGCAATCAGTTGAAGTTATAGAGAGATATAAGGCCTCTGCATCACCCCGGTATCAGATCCACTTTGCTGTTTATCAATTAAAGGTCAGAYGGAGGTTAGTGAGGAAAAACTCTCTGAAATGCTGGTCTGATRGTATTATTACAGCTTGTGCTTTGGCATGGGGCTAGCAATGTGTCAGCTGTGCAGCACAGTGTATAGAAATGGAAGAGAAATGGAAGGGTTTGATGCTGAGAAGCAAAATGGAACTAAAATGACTATAGATAAATGTGCATTTCCAGTGTTAGTGGAACAAATCTTTTGTTAAAAAAGGGAGTTCTGATACTACTGCTTTCACTGATTTTGCTAAAAGGGGCAGACAAAGATTTGTGTGGGAATGAAGAGGTTTTTGGCTTTGTTGCTCTTGTCAGGACTCTGCTAGATGAAAGCAGCTGGAACAGCCCACATTGTTGAGAAATTTGCCATGGGGCTAATTTGCAAATCTCACTGGTGTGCACGATGGCCAGAGCCATCTGTGTGAAGCACAGATGCTTCTGCTGCAGTATCAGCAGCTCCAGTCTCATCCCTGGCAGGAACGCAGCCATCATGTTGTACTGGCCAAAATTCCCTCAGAAGAGGGAACCCAACCTTATGAACATGACATGAGAGGTTGTGTCGTATTTTCCTCTTAATCTCCATTACATTGGAGAAATCTGGGTGTTTGTTGAGATCTGGACTCAAGCCCTCACCTTTTTCCTGAGCCTTGAGCCCTATTGCTCATCCTTCCCTGTGGATCTGCAGCGACCAACAGGGCCCAGGACCAGCTACAAAACAGCCCTTTGGAACACCAGGGACTGATCATTATGAGCTCACATCCTCCCTCCTCACACATTCCCTCCTCAGCCTTCTCATAACACCCCAAGAAATGAGGGAGGTGTGATTTACCCTCATGAGTGCTCTGTTAGTGTGTCCCCGTCACAGTAAAGGAATCTCAGTGCTTCACAGCTCTGCCTTCAGAGATGTTAGAAGCCATTTTTCCTGTCCTGTTACTGCTGTGACATCACACCTGGCACGGGTTGGAGACTGCCTTTCCAAGGTGTAGGGGCTGCTGTTARTGATTCACTGCGTTGGAGTGTCTCAGCTTGGGTACTCCAGGCTTTCATTCATTCCTGATCCTCAGAGAAACAAACCATCCTGTCACCACTCAGATGCAGGGAAACCCTGCCCCAGACTCACTTTCTGTTAACWGCAATGGGCACAAACAGAACACGAGTAGATTTCATCAGAGGGCTCAGGCTGAAAAGATAAAGACCTTAAGAACAACTGGAGGATCTCAGGGAACGTCAGCATCAGAAAATGGTGCCTCTTTCCCTCCCTTGTGCCTGCCAGGGGCTGTGCCATAACTGGCTGTTGTGGTTTGACTGGCCAAATGCCAGACACCCAAAAAACTGCTCACTCACCCTTCCCTGCCACAGCTGGCCAGAGGAGAGAAAAATTTAATGATGGRGTCATGAGTTGGGTTAAGAACTGAGAGAAAACATTCCAAGGATAAAACAAGCTCATCTTAGAAGTACAAAGCAAATTCATCACTAACAGAATCAGAGGAGGATAATGAGAAGTRAAAATAAGCCCTTAAAACCACCTTTTTCCCCCAACCCCTCCCTCCTTCACATCAACAGTAGAGGGAGACAGGGGCTGGGGGTTTGGTCAGTTCATCACCCAAGGTTTTCTTCTACTTGGTTCAGGGAGAGGAGTCCTTCCCCAGCTCTGCCATGGGGTCCCTCCCACAAGAGACAGTTCTCCCAGAACTTCTCCAGTGTGGTTCCAATCTCACAAGCAGCAGTCATCCCAAAAATGCTGCAACATGAGGCTTCYCCATGGGCAGACAGTTGTCCCAAACGTGCTGTGGGTGGGTCACTCACCATGGGGTCAGTCCTCTAAGGACAGGCTGCTCCAGCCTGGGAGCAAGGCTTCCCCTCTCCACTGGGACTCCCACTGGACCACAGCTCCCTCCAGGCATCCATCAGCTCTGGGCACCTCCCCCAGGTGGTGCTGTGGGTATGGGTGTGGTGGGTGGCTGTGGGTGGATCTCTGCATCCCCATGGACCCCATGGGCTGCAGGGGCACAGCTGCTCCACCATGGTCATCACCACAGCCTGCAGAGGAATCTCAACTCTGGCACCTGGAGCAGCTCCTTCCCCTCCTCCACTGWCCTTGGTGTCTCCATGTTGTTTCTCTCACATGTTCTCAGCTCTTCCTCTTCTCTAGATAGAATTAAAACTGCCCCACTATCTTTGTTTTGATTTCTWYTTAAACATGTTATCACASAGACRTTACCAACACCTCTAATTGTCCCAGCCTYGGCCAGCAGCRTGTCCATCTTCASAGCCRTCAGGGATTGGCTCTGCTGGACATKGTGGGAGCTTCCAGCAGCTTCTCACAGAAGCCACTTCTGTGGCCTCCTGCTACCAAAAACCAGTCCATGCAAAACAAACACACTGGCTTATTGAACTGTCTGGTGGAAGAAAACACATTTATTCCCAAAGTTGTCCTGGGAACTCACTAAACCAACACAGCCACTGAATTCTGCTCCTTATCTCACGCTGCGCAGTCTTTTTGTCAGCCCAGTTAATTTGTGGCTCAAGCAGCACAACACAGAGATATTTCCAGCAGGGATTGTAGCAATGGCATTCACAGCCCTTCACTGGTCTGCTGTGGGAGATGGAAGAGGGATTTGCTGATGATACCTGTCTGGTTATGGGCACACTAAACCTGAGCTCCATTGTGTGTAACTGTGTATGGTGTGTGCTTGGGTGGCTTCATCTGGCACAAGTTTCTATGTGGTCACCATGCTTAGCTTGGAAAAGAGGGAGAGGCTCTGAGATCCTCAATGGGTCTGGGAAGAGAATTCTCTGAAGACCCAGGGTTGTGACAGGCTCTAGGAGGGTTCTAAAGCTATTTGGAAAACCTGTGAGTACAGGTTATTGGCAGACAATAAAATTACTCTCAAGAAATTCCTCTTCCCATGGGGTAGCTAAGGAGGAACACTTGGATTTGTGGCRCTTAGCATTAGGTAAATTCTTACAAAGTGGAGGAAAGATAAAAACAWGAATGTTTAGGAAAGAAGCATCTGACAAGTAGGCTGGGGAGTGCTAATGTGGGTAGTTTTCTGTGTAAAAGGATGCCAGCTGTGTAAATCAGGATTTAGCTCTGCCAATCCAGGCAAAGATGATGTCTCACTGTTAGCTTGTTTTACATGTTTTATAGAAGCAAATCCGTAAACACAGCTGTAGACATGGAGAAATCTTTTATCCCAGATGAAAAAAGTCAGTGTACACAGCTGTACCTCAGTCTTGTCTGGTTCTTGAGGCTTTTTATGATAAAGACTGCTATTGCTTTGAAAATAACCACTTAGATTCCTAGATGYCACTTTGGTAATAACAATATAATGGACATCTATCAAAATTACAGAAAAAAGTCTAATGTACTAAATGGAAAACACTACCCTTTCTTCAGGAATTATGAACCACCCTACAATTCTGCAGCAAGGAGAAATTTTTCTCTTAGATATTACAGATTAAACTGTTAAATGCCATCACGTTACTGTAAGTGCACCTGAGAGTGAATTATTCCAAACCATTCTCAGAACTGTACTTCAGGCAAAGGTTCATGGCAAGAGAGGGACCTAGCATTTTACTTTTCCTCTTCTGAAACCATTTTCCTGCCTGCTCCCTTTAGCAGCTAATCACCTAAAAGCCTTTGCTAGAAACCTAAGAGTCTTAGACTGTGTCAGGTCTACTCACAGCACTTGGGAGAGTTTTCAGAGCTGACTGATGATTATCATGGCAAGGTCTTGCTTTGCCTTTAATGGCAAATCCCACTGGTGATTAAATCTGTTGCACTGATTGTCTTTTGTACAGAACTTCAAACTCAGGAGTTGACTAGAGTGCCATGAAGTTATTTCTACACTGGTTCCCTACCAGTTATTATCGTTGATGGACATCTTTGTCCATTGCACTGATAATGATAGATGAGCAGGTGTTGTCTAAAACTAAATCTTGTAATTTGTCAGCAAACTACTGGTCTTCTAGTGAGGGTTGAATAGAACATGTTGGAATTTTGAAGACAATTTCAAATATTTACAACAGGGAATATTAGGCGACACTGAAAAAAAAATCTTCTCTAAAAGGTATCAGATATAAAAGAACCACTTCAGATTTGTCCAGAATAAAATTCTACCTCCCAACTAGCCACATTTGTCAGATCTATCCCTGGAAAAAAAAGCTTTTCCATGCTTTTAGTAGAACAAAAGATCAGAGGTAGAAAAGATTTATCAGGTCATCCAGCCCATTTCCTGATAATAGAACATTGTTTTCTGAAAGTGCATTTTTTTCTAGTGCTTTGACTAGTTTCAGAAGACCTAAATGATGGATGGTGTTTTTATCATTAACCTTGGCAAACAGGTCCAGAGCCTAACAAATCTCAGCACCAGGCTTCTCCACATTAATGCCTCTGCTTTGTCAGTAATTTCATAGGTTTACACCAGTTGCTTTTTCTCCTAAAGTGCAGGTTCCTACTGAGTTTAAGAATAGAATTAGATGTTGTGGATAGATCCTGACTATCCATCCTCATGCAGGTGGGCTGATTCTTCTGCAAAGTAGTCTCTTGGAAATCAAAAAGTTTTTCTACACTAAGTGAGCAAAGGGAAATCCCAGTCTGGCTCTGAACTGAAAATTGTTGCCATGCCATCCAAGTTACAGAGAACAACCTTGTCCATGAACCCAGTGAATTAGAAAGGGAAATAAACTTGGGATAAAGCTTGTTTTCTGCAGCCACAGAGGTGARCCAGCTTGGCATTGGAAGGGACAARGAACACACACRCTGCCAGAGATCAGCTCTTTGCTGCCGAGGTGGGAATGTTTTACACGTGTCAACCATCATGTTGTCCATCCTTTGCTTGTTTTTCCACTGATTTAAGAATTTGCTTATCTTTTAAGAGCACTGTGCATTCTAAGGGATTTGGGCACTATGACAGTAAAAGCAGTTACCCTTAAGCAGAAAAGACAAACACAGCCTGGAAAGGGACAGAAATGGACTGTGGAGGCAGAGAGCTCTGTGCTCTGCATGCACARATGGGATCTGTCTGCACACACAACATGAAGGCAAGCACCAGGAAAAACATGGGAGCTGCTTGGCCTTCAGGAAAACAGTGCCATGAAAACAATGGCAAAGGCTGGTTGTGAAAAAATTAATGTTGGAAAATAGAAGTGTTCTCTTCATATGGGAAGAGGACAGAAAAAGCATTTTAAGTAGTTCAATTGCTTTTTGAAAGGGATTGTGTGATCTGTGAGAACCACAGAATCATTATGRTTGAAAAAGACCTCTAAGATCATAGAATCAAAACATTAATCTAACACTGCCAGATCCACTACTAAACAATATCCCTAAGAACCACACTCTACATGGTTTTTGAGWACTTCCAGGGATGATGACYCCACCARTCCCCTGGGCAGCTTGTTCCAATGCTTGACAGCCTTTTCAGTGAAGAAATTTTTCCTAATATCTAATCTAAATCTTCCCTGGCAGAACTTCAGGCCATTTCCTCTTATTCTATCCCTTGTTACTTGGGAGAAAAGACCAGCCCCCGCCTTTCTACAACCTCCCTTCAGGTAATGGCAGAGAGAAATGGGAAAGAATACCTTGTTCATCTAGTTAAGTTAGTTAAAGGACTGAAATTTCTAAGTTAGTTTCCATTAACATGACCCTAATGGATTGAAACAGAGATTCACACTCCCCTCTTTCACTGTTTCACAGATCAACTCACTTTGGTAAATGCAAACTTCCATGTAATTAAATCCATTTGATGCAAATTGTTTCCCTGTTGCTCAGAGGTTAGTACAAACCTTTTCATGGTACTCAGGCTTCATTTAGTATACCATTTGAAGTAAGATTTGTTTTTTGTAGAGTAAAACWGAGTTTCAGAGAGATTGTCACAAGTAAAGTAAGAGACAACACTTGCTGTTCTTACAGCATGGGCAGAAGGTGTCAATGAAAATTTTTTTTAAATTTTTTCAAAATTTTTTTGAAACTGAAGAACACAAAAAGTGCTTTGGATCCACAGCTCATTTTCTATTAACATTTCACTTTGTGGTCCATGGGTTTCCCATTTTCTGTTTCATTTGTAACTTATGAGTAAGGTAACCCATAASCAAGGGGAAGAGCTTCTGCAGTTTTTCTCATTATAACATTATTTGTATGTATGACTTGTACTTGAGATGTGWGTTGAGGATGTTTCTGTGTAGGGAAAGGACAAACAGGATCTTGGCTCTGCCTGAGCCAGCCCCATTCCCCTAGGAATAGTAAGCCTTGCTTACTCCCCTTCACTTCAAGCATTGTTTTATGGTGCAAGAGAAAGTGGCATGCATGGGTACAGTGAGGTGAAAAAGCCGTGCTCTTCCATCACAGAAGGAACAAAACATTTAACTTTGGCCTGCATCTATTGATAGTAGTGATGCTGTGAAGGGAGAGCTGTGATTGATCTGTGATTGAGATCACATCCTTCCCTTCAATGAAGAGCCCAACTAAATGGATATTGCCTAGGCTGAATTGAACAAATAGAAAGGGGAGAGGGGGAAATATTGTGCTAAGATTACTTAGTTGACTAAAYATAAATGCCTGTGCTATTTGACAGGCCCTTTGTGCCTAAGACACGTCTGGGGGCTGTCCAATCTAACACAGGATAAAGCAGACACCTGTGTTTTTCAGCAGCCTGAGTTAGAGGCCGAAAGGAAGGAATACTCCAGGTCATCTCAGATTGCACATATCTATATTTAGGTAACCAAGTCCTGCCAACATTGTCCTAATATGCAAAGCACCAGTGCAACAGTGAAGGTGAGCCAGGAGAAATACGTCACCACCGAAAGCCAAAGGGAAATATAACTGCATCTTATGTTAGAGAAATCCCAAATATATCTGCTGCAGTCAGTTGTATGCCAGTTCTCTCCTCATATGTAATGTGGTTCAATACATGTGGTCTCTGCATTCTTAGAGATATGGAAAACTTGGGTAGGCAAGACCCTGATAACCTGACCAAACATCAAAGATGGTCTGTTTTGAGTAGGGTGTAGGGCCCCCTGAGGCCCCTTCCAGCCTAAGCTGCTCCATCATACTGTGATTTTTCCAAAGATGGGAAGGGGATGGAGAGGAGGATGGTGTTGGAAAGGAGAAGRTCTTTATCTGGAGGTAGTGCTCATGTGTTATCTGCCAGACTGTCACATTCAGATTGTAACCTCTAAGTCCAGGATTTGTCTTCATTTGAAGTTAATATCAGGTAGAAACCAGTTGTGAAAATCAACTCTTCTGGTTGACGTCATCTCTAAAATGCACAAGAACTTCAGCACAAACTCTCTGACAAAGACTTAGATAAAAGGAAATAGCAGACAGGAATAAATGATCGTTTGCTATTACGGAGTGGACTTCTAAAAGGAAATGTCCTGTGCCCATTCTGCCCAAGGTATTTATCAATGATCTGGGAAAGAAGGACGAAGTTAAGACAATAGAAAAAAAGTCCAGCTCTGAAGAACTGGAAAAGGTATTGCACTGGCAATAATACCACATATAAATTCAGTGAAAATAAATAACATGAATGTATAAAAAAAACGGTGCCAAGCTTTCTGAATGAATGATGAGCTCGTATGACTTTACCAGTTGGGAACACAAATTCGGGTATCTTGTTTACAAAGACATTGTCTTTGTAAACATTTTGTCAGTGCTCATACACTTGGAAAAACAAATCTAATCCAGGAGTTTTTAGGAAAGGGCCAAGAAAGAAGATGATTTTGTGTCACATTTTAACCTCAGTCAGCAGCTCAGCCCCACACAGCTGCCCTCACTCCTTCCTGGTGGATGGGGAAGAAAATCACAAGAGCAAARGTGAGARAAATCATGGGTTGAGATAAAGACAACTTAACAGGCAAAGCAAAAGCTGCACATGCCAGCAAAGCCAAACAAGGAATTAATTCACAACTTTCCCATGGGAAGTGATGTGTTCAGCGACCCCCAGGAAAGCAGGGCTCTATCTTGTGTCACAGTGATCTGGGAAGACAAATGCCATCACCCCAAATTTCTTTCCCCCCTTTCTTCTTGTTTGCCCCTTTTTATATGCTGAGTATGACATTAAATGATGTGGGATGTCCCTTGGGTCAGTTGGGGTCAGCTGTCCTGGCTGTGTCCYCTCCCAGCTCYTTGTGCACCCCCAGCCTCCTCGCTGGTGGGGTGRGGAGCAGAAAAGGCCCTGACTCTGTGTCAGCACYGTCYAGTATCAACTAAAACATCYCTTTGTTATCAACACTRYTTCCAGCACAAATCCARAACACAGCCCCATGCCACGTACTGCAGAGAAAATGAACTCTGCCCCAGCCARAACCAGCGCAGTGTGCTCTATATAAACACCAATGTTGGTGTGTGATCCTGCTCCCCTGTCCCAGGGGAGTTATAACAAGACTGCGAAAAGTTCAGGAAAAGGCAACAAGGATAATAAAGGTATGGAACAACTTCTCTGCAAGGAGCAATTAAGCTGATTAGGAGACCTCAGGGACTATTGAGGGGCTCTATGATAGAGGGCTATAAAACCATGAGTGGCCAGAAGTGGGTACATAGGTAATTATTATTCCCTGTCTCTTCCAAGAATAGGATCAGTGGGCACTGAGTGCAGCTAGAAAATGACAAGTTCAAAGTACACAGAAAGAGAGGGCTCTTCGGGTGTTGCATGGCTGAGCTGTGGAGCACCACAGGCTRTTGAGGGTTCAAGAAATGCCTACCAGATCATGTGAAATCAGAGAGGAACAGAATGAGTTTATGGAAGAAAAATCCATTGAGGTCTACTGAATATAAAGATGTGACTGCTCTTTCATGGTTTGTCCTGCTAACTGTAGGCAGGTAATAAAATGTTTGGGGAGGTAGCATGTTTGGCCACATGATCTAAATGTTTCCTTAAGAACCCTCTTGACCACTCACAAAAGCTGGAAACTGCTGGAGAGCAGTGATCTGACTCAGCACAGTGACTCCTGTTTTCTCCTGTTCCAGTATTCCTGGAGTCCTGCAATCAAAATGCTTAGGAAAATGCTTTTTAAATATGTCCACAGTAAAGGTGTCCATAGGAAAGCAAAGCTTGTGTCTTCTCACCCATCAAGGTTGCTTAAAGAGCAAACCGTGTGTACTTTCAGAAATCACAAGCAGATTTTTCACATTAAACTCATCTATACTCAGTTACTAAGCAGTCTGGAGTAAAACTTGCAATCCAGCCCAATATGGGAGAGAGCTCAGCTGCACTGCCCTGGGGCCAGGGCAAGAAGCAGACAGACAATTAAACCTGACAGAGMAGAGCAGAGCACGTTTGCTAGATAGAGTCGTTATCCCTTATTACTTAAAWAAAACAGGAGGGCACTTTGTATGAAAAAGGAGTAGTTAATTTTAGTGAAGTTCTGTTTTCTGGCATAACATAATCATTACTAATCTATCAAATTAGAAAACACAGCTTATCCTTTGCAAGTTTTCTTAAGATCGAACCTTTTTACAATTGCATGCTTTTTTTTTTTTTTTGCTTTTTTTTTAAGATAGGTTATGATGCACTGAGTTCTTTTCCAGCAAAGCCTCTCTCTGTTGTGAGGGTGGATGTGCTCCCCTGTGACTGACCTGATCTGTCCTGCCCTCTCCAGGGTACCCCACAGGTTTCTTCTAGGAATGAAAACTGGCTTTGAATGTCACTGCACTTTTCAGCTTTACAGACAAGACATATTTCTCTATCTAAAAAAGACCTTTTCTTGTTTTGGTTTCCTCATCTGGAATCACCTGCAAGCCTTGTGGCRGCGTGTTCTGACAAAGACAAATCATCAGCTGATGAATCCTCAGTAAAACCTCTCTGAACCCAACTTTGGCACAGCAAAAGCCAGGCATGGGGTTGGAAGACATTTGGGGAAAGCACCTCACACATTTAAGTTTCCTTTCGGTAAATTGTAAATTGACCTTGAGTTTTTGAGCTTCTCCACGGAAGAATAGCTCTTTTTTTCTGCCTAAGAAGACCCCGGGATATTCTCACTGGAGGATTTAAACAATGGTAAAGACAATTTGTGAGCTTCTTCAGCTGTGCTCTGGGGCATGAGGACTAGGCTACATTAATCTTTGAAATCTCTTCCAGGCCAGTTCTRCGCAATTCAATGATTTTTGAGATCAACCCATTCAAAGTATATTTCAAAATGGAATTTAACACAAATCTGCTTCTATATCTCTTCAACACTGAATATACACCCATGGATTCTTTCTTTCAAATCATTTCAGTTTATGTGCTTTCAATTAAAATGTTATAAAACATTTATTGCTTCTTGTTGCAAAGCACTGAGGACGTTTACATTTTAAAAGACACTCTCCATACTGAATTTGTGGTGCTTACTGCTGTATTGCTTGCAGTCTTGCCTCCAGTTCTGTATATTTGCCAGCTGTTTCCAGCACAGTCCTTGGATTTCACTGAATGTTCCCATATGGATGCTTTCTGGAGCCGAACCCACTGARTCGGAGCTGTTTATTATTGTGACATTGTGGAGACTAGAGATGATCTGTATTCCTAAATACAATGAGCTGATGAAGGGTTCGGTGACAAAGGAATCAGAACAAAGACAAGGAGCACAGTCTGGTGCTTGTTTTTGCCTCAGCATTTCCATATGGCCATGTGAACTTGTGTCTTAGATCCCAGTGGGGCAGATGATGATCTCCTGTCTCACAGGAGTTTTGTGAGGATGGAAATGTCATGATCGGGGTGGTTCTGGTGGAACAGGGATCAGGTGATGGGGGCGGCTGTGCCAGCTGAGCAGTGCATGAGTGAAGAGTAATGCACAAAAAGTGCACCCCATGAAAGGTGTTTTATTCCCAGTCTCTCTACACTGCTTGCCTTTGTCCTTTTTCAAATCAGTTAGGGCCAGGCTCAGAAATATTTAACCAATGAATTGATGGGAACTTTGACAAGATTGTAGGTCCTGGTTTTGAAACTGACCTCTAAACACCTTTGAGTCTGAGCCTTCTCCGGAGATAAATAACAACGAAGACATCTTTTCCCACAGAAACCCAAATCTACAGCCATTCTGGGATCCCCACTTGACTCTTCTCTGACAGGAATTCACCATGAGCTTCAGCCATAAGTCCCCTATGAGGCTCCATTTGCACACAAGAATCTGTGAAACTRCAGCTATGAGCATCAGTTGACTTGGAAGTGCTTTTGCTGCTTCTAGCTGTCATTTTCTTGCCAAACCCACACCCTGAACTATCCCATCTAATTATACTCACTGGCCATCTTTCCCCTTTTTATTGGCAATATTTTTCTTGTTAATTGTGCATGCTTGGTTTTAAAGAATGGTGCCTGCCTTTCCTTATGTGACTCTGCAAGGAATATTTCTGCATCCCGGGTAGTTTCTCTGACATGTTTATGCCTTTCTGGTTACTGTAAAATATGCAAGACATATTATGTACTGCAGAACACCAGGCTGGCACTTTGCAGTTTTAACATTGTGCCTTATTGTACAGTTAAAATAAATGTACCTGGTATCAGCTTTATTACTTCTATTAGATGGTCTAACGTCTGGATTTGCAGAAGTTCTTTGAGCAGGATGTTAAAGGGAAATCAGCAGCTGCTCAGCACAGCTCCCATACTSAACAGCACCCAGGGAGCCATCAGGGACTCTGCAGAGAAACCCAGGGTGCCCCTCTGGGGCTGTGTTAGGGCTCTGAAGTCAATCTCTTCCCTGCAGTTACTGCAGTTAACAGGTGATAGAGTGTCAGAAAGAAGTTAGCACCACAGAAATAGGAGCTCAAGACAATCTGTTTGTAGTGGCTGAGCATTTCTACTTTTCATTAAAAAATATTACACCTTGGATGTTGCAAAGGGCCCCCTCTGAGTGATACTACAGCAGTCACACAGGACAGGTTTATTCAACACTGCCAAATTTGTTCAATAAATATATCTGTTGTGATGACCCTCCTTGAAGGGGAAGGAAGCAACTTAAGAGCTGAAAGGGACGCTTGTCACACCTGTGTGGTTTGAAACATTCTGCAACCATTCCTGACTGACAGCTGAATAAAGAAATGAATACGATAGCCCAAGGCCCAGCACAATTTGTGGTCTTGTGGATTTCTGCAACAACCATATCCTGGCAGTGCCTTAATGGGGCATGTAGAGCTGAACAAGGCACCTTGGGGTCCCTTCACAGACTCAGTGGTGTTTATGGTGCAGTTCACCTCTGTGGATGACTGTGTTCTGTCTGGTTAGATGAATCACAAAATATCTTTTGACTGTGCTGACTAAATCTCCACTGACCATCCACAGACCAGGTACTACCTGAGACAGACACTTGTGTCAGAGACACCAAATGTTAGGCCAGCTGAGCTCCACACAGCATGTGTGCTTTGATTTGCATATAYTCACTAAAAATTCCCTTTGATCTAGTTGTCCCTGACTCTCTTTGACTCAAATTTTAACTGGAATGAATACTGGAACATCTCTATTTTGTCAGAGGAACCCTGCTCTGTGCACTTCTTGGTGGACAGGAATTTAACAGAATCACAGAATATGTTGTGTTGGAAGGGACTCACCAAGATCATCCAGTCCAGCTCCTGGCCCTGCACAGGACCATCACCAAGAGTCTCACCTTGTGCCTGAGAGGGTTGTATAAATGCTTCTTGAGCTCTGCCAGGCTTGGGGCTGCAATAATCTCCCTGGGGATCCTGTTCCAGAGCCCAGCCACCCTCTGGGTGAAGAACTTTCTCAAAATATTCAACCTAAACCTCCCCTAACACAACTTCAGGGCATTCCTTGGGTCCTGTCACTGGTCACCAAAGAGTAGAGATCAGTGTCTGTCCCTCCTCTTCCCCTCATGAGGAAGTTGTAACTGCAGTGAGGTCTCCCCTCAGTCTCATCTTCTCCAGGCTGAACAGACTAAATGCCCTCAGCTTCTCCTTATAGGGTTTTCCCTCCAGGTCCTTCACCATCCTTGTTACGCTGCTTTGGACATACTCTAAAGTCTTTCTTGTATTGTGTCACCCCAAACTGTCCCCAGCACTCGAGGTGAGGTTGCCCCAGCCCAGAGCAGAGCAGGACAATCCCCTCCCTTGCCCGGCTGGTGATGCTGTCCCTGATGTCCCCCAGGACAGGGTTGGCCCTCCTGGCTCCAGGGCACTGGGGGTTCGTGTTCAACTTTGCACAACCCAGGACCCCCAGGCCCCTTCCCACAGCGCTGCTCTCCAGCCTCTCATTCCCAGTCTGTTCACACACCCAGGGTTGCCCTGTACCTGGTGCAGAATCCGGCGCTTTCCCTGTTGAGCTTCACGTGGTTGATGATTGCTCGGTCCTCTGAATTGTTGAGGTCTCTCTGCAGGGCCTTCCTGCCCTCGAGGGAGTCAACAACTCCTCCCAGTTTTGTATCTGTGAATTTGCTCAGTATTCCCTCCCGTCCTGGTTATCAGTGCTGAGGAATGTGCTGAGGGAGGGAGGAACTGTTTAGCCCAAGAGGATCTCAAATGAGTTGAGATCAGGGCAGGTTGCTTTGGCTGCGCCTCAAAGTTTCTCCTCAGCAGCACTTGTGGCTTACCAGTCTTGCCTAAAAGAGATGCTGAAGTTTTGAAAAAACGTTCAGGGCCACATGACAATGGAAAGCACACTTGGGGTCAATTAATCACTTTTATTGGATGCATTTTTTTTCTTGCAGTGATAGTTTTAGAGGTGAGGGGAAAGCTGTTTGCCACGTGAAAATCCCTGTGAATATTTCCTCCACATGTGCACATCTGCACTCCTAGTCTGGSACACTCCCCAGAGAGAAAAAGGGAGCTGCCATGGTGTTAGTTCAGGGAAAGGTGTGACTGATGAGCAGCAATTTATATTTTTAATCAGCATCWTTGGAGGTGCCCAGCAGGCACCAGGCCCCAGTATTGAAACCAAAAGTTTAGCTTTGCCCATACAGAGTAGTGTTTCTGAGCCTAGTTTCAGCTAAGCATTTTTATAAAGAACTAATTTTTTTTAATTCTACCATCTTACCCAGATTTTAATCAGATCTTTTGCTCAGATGAGATTTTTTTTTAGCCACTGCAGCTCACTGGCCCAGGAGAGCTCAGCAAAGGTGCTGTGTTTGATCTGCAGTGAAATTGTTCTTTTCACTCAATTTCCCAGCTGGGCTGCCTCTGGCACAAAGGGTCAAGGGATTTAGGACAATTGTCTTTGGCTCATTCAGAATCAAAGCACAGRTTTTACCTGGTTCCAATTTTCTTCCACCCACATTGCAAGAGATCACGGAACCTTTGGCATCCAGTCCCCAATAAATGCAATAGGCAGAGACAACTGAAAGCAGCAAAATATTCCTTTGGCCAGACACTGGGAGATCAATTGAGGATCAAGAAAAAATTAAAGGTGTGAAGGGGGTGCTTCAATCTTCATTGCTTCAATCTGCTGAAGAAGCAGCAGACGCAATGAGAGCTTCCTGGATGAGCCACTGGACTGAAGTATTTTTGTCTGTAGTGCCAGGGAAGGTATAGGAGGACAGGATGTGCTGCCTCRGAGATGATGAGAGGGCTGTGGGGAGAGGCTGAGGGAGCTGGGGCTGTTCAACTCCCTCTAATTTGGGGAAGAGAAGGCACCACATTGTGGGTTTTTAATGCATAAAGATATTTTATAAGAAAGATGGGGACAGGCTTGTTAGTAGGGCATGTTGTGATAGGACAAGGGGCAAAGGCTGGAAATTGAGAGCGGGTAGGTTTGGGCTACATACGAGGGAGGCATTTTATACGATGGTGGTAGTGAAAGTGGAACAGTGGAACATTTCCTGGGGAGCTGCTAGCCCCCAGGAAACACTCAAGTCCAGGTTGAAAAGGACTCTGAGAATGTGATTGAGTTGAAGATGTCCCTGCTCATTGCAGGGCAGGTGAAACTAGGTGACTTTTAAATGTCCTTTCCAAYCCAAACTATTCTGTTGTTCTAGGATTTTGATTCAAGGTCTCAGCCAAAGCAAAAAGATAAGATCCCAGATCCCAGTATGAGCTCTAACACATTACATTTCCTGTGCAGGGCAGAAATTCCAGCATGCCAGCCTTTCAGAGAGGCCGAAGTCAYTAGGTGTTTTATGAAAATAGTAGTGGAGCTTTATTAAAGTCAGGGCAGTCAGAGGAAGGATATACTCATCTCTGTTGTATTGTCAGGACATGGGTGGATCCACAAACATTCAGCAGCAAAAAAAGGGCAGGGAATTTCAGATCTTCCTGGGTGGGMAGCAGTTGCGTGCAGACTTCAGGTATCTAATAAATATTTGAAATAGGTGATGTGGATTAATTTGTTGTCCAGTTCCAAAGATTTTAAGAAGGCATGCTGAGACTTGTCCACACCAACACTTTCAAAGCACAGAAGGATTTTTCCAGTCAAGAGAGTAAAATGTGATTAGAGTCGCCTGTATGAACTGTCAGAGCCTGTGTGCATTTGGTGAAGAATATATATATGAATATGATATTTTACAGCATTTCTTGTATTTTCTTTATTTAGTCACTCCCTTTGCAAAAAGAGCCCTCTTTCTATGGTGGTGTGTGTTTCTCTGATCCTTGACAAAATATGAAAGTAGAAAGACCCATAAGAATGCAAGCAAAACGATCATTAAAATAATTTTGACTCTAAAAGTTCAGTGTGAGTTTGCAGTGAAAGTTTGTGAGTGGGAAATCATGCATTTTTCATTAAGTCCAAACCAGTTCTCCTGTCCCTGTTGATGATCTGCCCTTGTTTCAAACCAATTAAGCTGGAGCTAATCTCTCTGTTGGTTTGAGACATTCTGTCTTTGTTACTTATAGCTCCTTTTGTGCACAAAGTTGTAATGGATTTTTTTTGTAACCTACATCTATATTGGAGGATAATCATCCTTGTACAAGCACAGACGATCTTGTTCTTGAACCAGACAACTTTGAACTTGATTCATGGCCAAGTGAAGAAAAACCAAAAGGTTCTCATTGACTTTCCTGCATATTAGATCAGGCTGTCACTGTCTGCATTCAGCCAAGGACATACAGTAGCTAATTTAAGGCCTATCTTGTGAATAGGGTGGCAAGGACAAGCCATGTAGCTCACATTCTGTTTAGCACCTGCCCTTGGTGAAATGTGGCTGGAAAGTTTTGTTGAGGAAGACATTTCAGAAGAAATTTGGAAGAAAAAACTTTCAGCATCACCTGACTCTAAAGGAATTCTCAGAAATGCTTTTTTTTTTTTTTTTTTCTGTGAATTCTTTTTGTGTGTATGTGTTGTTTG
>NW_026623235.1:6880369-6892681 GCF_030028575.1 Malurus melanocephalus
TTCAGGATGTTTCCCCTTTCATTAGGGGACCTTGAAAGATCCTTGTCTGAAACAGCACTGAGGTCTCTGTACAGAAGGCTGCACACCCTGAGTTTTTGTTTGAATAACGGGAGGGATCTCACTGCATGTTCTGCTTTTGCTGTTACATTGTTTCCATCCCGACTCAGATCAATAGGATTTTCCAGAAGGGAAACTGTCTTTGTGGTAACTTTCTGAAACATTGACTTTTGCCAGTTCTCTCYTGTGATTAGTAACTGCAGAGGGGTGAGATTACTCTGGTCTTTGGGGAACTGCTCTGGTTGGATCTTAATTGTCATAGTCCTTGTCTGATTCTTCACCTTCTCACAAACCCAAAATCTTCATTATTGTGAGTCATAATGAACTCCCGAAAGGGGCTCTTAATGAAACATTGTAATTTTTTTGGGAGGTGATTGCAATACTCAGCAGTGGTGAAGCTGCACCTCATATCCTGTGTTCAATTTTTGGCTCCTTGTACAGGAAAGACACTGAGGTGGTTGGAGTGTATCCAGAGAAGGACAATGGAGCTGGGGAAGGGTCTGGAGCACAAGTCCTTTGAGGAGCAGCTGAGGGAGCTGAGGGTGTTCAGCCTGGAGAAAAGGAGGCTCAGGGGACAGCACATAATTCTCTACAACTCTCTGAAAGGAGGCTGTTGCCAGGTGGGGTTGGTTTCTTCCCTCAGGCAATAAGTGACAGGACAAGACAACATGGCCTCAAGTTGCACCAGGGCAGGTTCAGRCTGGGACATCAGCAGAAATTTCTTCCCAGAAAGGATTTTTAAGCAGTGGAATGGATTAATGGAAGTGGTGGAATCACCATTTCTCCTGGTTTAGGAATGGTATTCCCCAATTCAGTGTTCCCACTGAAACTCTTCCCCCGCTCCTGCCTCCTGCTCCCTCTGARGTGGGATGGGGTGGAGAACCAGAGGCACAAAAGGTAAAGATCACAACTTGAGATTGAAGCAGTTTAATGGGCACATCAAATGAAAAAAGAAAACAAAGAGTAAGAGCACAATATTCATAACAGAGTGTACAAGACAGATGAATGATTCACGAGTATTCATCATGCAGAACCCAGGGCTACCCTGACCCCTGGCTTCACCCCATCCCACTGAAAGTGACCCCACGCATGACATGAGGTGATGTAGAACAGCCTCTGGGGCCTGGCCATGCCCTTTCTGKCTACYGCAAAAATGAGCCCTGTCCTGGCCAGAACCAGGACACCATCCCTGGAGGTGTTCCACAATTGACTGGCACTCAGTGCCATGGTCCAGYYGACAMAGTGGTGATCAGTCAAAGGTTGGATTTTATGATCTTTTCCAAGCTAAGTAACTCTGTGATTCTGTGGTTTTGGTAAGGTGCTTGTAGATGATGGATGCAGAGGTATAGATGCAAGCAGACTAAGGTAAGAGACCCTGAAGAAAAAGCTCTTTGACATGCAGGAGAGCTATGCAGGGATATTATTTTTTACCTTCTGAAATACTAACCATTTGTGCAAGTGTATAACAGCAAAGAGAGTATAGGTAGCTATTCTCCAGGAATATCAATTCAATCACACAAGAAAATGCCTCTGCTTACAGTATTTATCTGGTATTTAACAGCTCATTATTCCAGTATGTATTTTTCTTCTCATCTTTATCAGTCTAATCCTGGAAGGTGCTGAAGCACTTGGTTTTCACATGCCTGAGGGTGTGGAACCACGATGAAGCTTTTCTCAGCTCTAAAGCTCCAAGTCTCTTTGCAGCAGTAGCACAATGTAGTCACAGCGCTGATCCATGGACAGAAAGCTCTTTGAAGGGCACCATCACCTTAGTGGTGCTTTTATCTAAGTGACCCTCTTGGGAGGGCGCTCCTTTGTGACACCAAGAACTTCTCTCCAACTTTGAATTGTAATTTATGGTGCCTGCAGATAACAGATGWTCATTTGGGATATAAATTATATGGGTCAGGAACTAAAACGCTGCTTTTGTGCATGGTCCCTCCATAGCCTTCAGCTGGGTCAGAGGTTAAATGTAAATCCCATGCAAGTGTACCAAGACTCAGTGCCCTGTAAATTAATCTCTCCTCTGGGATACTTTCCAGCTTGTATATTGATTTTTTTTTTTTTGAAGTTATGAATCTGATGAACTACTGTGCAGTAATTTGCTTTCACAATAGTTGTGTCATCTAGGATCAGACTCTTTGGGTAAGAGTTGCCAAACTAGATCCATATCCTCCACAGCAGGCTCTCTAGAAAAAAAAAAAAAAAAATGGGGAAGAAGGAGAGGGTATTGGGCAAGAAATAAGGCCTGAAGCCCTGGTGTAATTGTATAGTACAAAAATGTTGGAGTGGGAGTAGAAGCATTTTGCCTCTGGTGCATTTTCTGCTGCTACAGGGAACCTGCAATCATTCAATTTGTCAGGATTTTAAAAAGAGTRTTGTGAGACAAGGCAGAAAGGAACCACATAAATGTTATTTGAAATCTGAAGAATTATGCTTTTCTTGACAGACTCAAGAACTTGAAGAGTTTTCTTTCCTTATTTTATCCAAAAGGAGTTTGAGAGTCCTGGCAGAGCATCCTTCTRAAGGGCTCAGTCAGGGGGAGCATTAACTGGTGTAGAGGCAAGGGGAYGAGAGCAACATTGCACAGCAAAGAGCTTTCTGTCCCTGTTCCTCTCTAGAGAAAAAAACACCAGGTTTGGAATTTTATTTTGTAGAAAACGGCATTCCAAGGATTCAGTTTGTGTGAAAACACAAGATGAATTCAAATGATAATTTGCTAAATGTTTTTCATACTGAGATTTACTGTGGGAATGAGCTGAAGATCATTTGATCTGCCAAACCTTGATACCCTCCTATCCAAATTGATTATCTTTCTAGGAGACAGATAGAAGCTGAAGAGAAATCAGTAGACAAAATTCAAAGGCACCTGGGAAGAAAAAGCAGTCTTTGGATGCCAGATGAGAAGAAATGACATCTCTTAGCTTTAAACTGTTTTAATACTGGAATAGTCTAGGGAAAGGCTTCARCATCAAACATTTTGAGCAATGCCACGCTTTTATATTATTGGTAAATGCCCAAATAAACATTACAAGTGYATCTGCTTTTCCTCTGCCTCATGATTTTCAAGAAAAGAGTTAAATACCTGATTAAGCCTCAGGAGAGACAGAAGACCTTCCTTATTGCTTCATCCACAGGTTACTCTCTCATGCTCTTTTTCTCACATTCAGCAGTACAAAGGCAGACAAAATCTGAAAGACCTGCAGAGCTGTAGGTCTCTAAGTCAAACTCCTGACTGCCTTCTCTTTCCCTTGCCTCTATGAACAATTTCTCTCTTCCTCCTTCCAGCTTCCACCAYGGGTGACAGTAAATCCCTGAACTCAAGGTTTATTGTGCTTCTGTCAATCTTGATCAATCCACTCTCAAGGCATAGGACCAGCTCACCTTTAACCCTTCACAGAACCCTGTGGCAAATAATTTCAACATTTAGTGGGGGTGGGGCRTATGAGAAAAAGGATCACTTTTTGCTTTTAAACCAGTGTGTAAAAAGCAGTTGGTCCCTCAATTTCTTGTTCTATGAAAGCCAGCAGAGAGTCCCTCTCAGCTGTTTTTTTTTTTTTTTTCACATTTTCCATGGTTCTATGTGTCTTTGACTATTCAATTGTTTCTTGTAAAGAGCTATTCTATGTTGCTGATCATTTCTGCAGTGGTTGCCTGCATGCTTTCTTCTTCTACTGTCAGTTGTTCAGCAGAGAATACCAAAGACAGCTCTACACACACCAAAGAATTTGAACCTAATGTTATGATGATATTTTGTTTAATCTGCTTTTTTTTCAGTGATTCAATTCGCTTTTTTTCAGCGTTGATGCATGAACAATGACTACAAGATCACTTTTCTCAGTGGTAAAATCTGATTTAGAGGCTATCACTCTATCTAGATAGAGTTGTGTTTTGCTTTGTTTATGTTCATTACTTTAGATTTATCTTGGCTGAATTACAYCGTTATGTTATCACCCAGATACTTTGCATCTTACACTTCTTCCACAGCTCTTCCAAGGTTTATTGATTTTAACCAACATGTGAACAAATGACAGTCAGTTTCTGTTCTTCCGGGGCACACAACTTGCAGCTTCCTGCATTGCTCCGTGGGCATGTACCTTATAAAAACCTTCAGGATACCTTAATAGGGCTGAGAGAATTGTTGGAGACAACACCACCAGCTTGGAGTGAGAGARCAGCAGAAAAATGAAAAACCTACATTTATATAAATAGTTATTTTTCTCCCTAGTTCTCCTTTTTTTTCTAGGCAATTTGACCTGATCTGCCGTTAGTGATGCTTCTCTTTCAGGTTAACACTCATGATCTGGCTCCAGAATGGTTGACTGATTACAGGGAACACTAAACTGCTCGTTGTACTCTACTAAATTCCGAATCTTTAAGAAATATATTCCATAGTTCATCAAATTCATCTGCACAAAAGGCATGCAGAGGTTATGCACTTATTTTGGTCACTGCAGGTGAAGCATGCATGTCCCCACCATGGCACCAGCAGAGTTTTCTGGCAGTTCAGACAGGTCAGACATCATTCCTGGTGKGGCAGAGCTGAGGGGGTGGCTGTGTCTTCATAGTCCTCATAAAGCTTAGTAGTATCTAACATATTTGAATTCACAAAATGTTTCAGCCTCTACAAATCCCAGATTATAAATAATATTAATTAGCAAGTGCGAGAGAGAGAGAGATCCTATTAGTCAAGAGAACCAACTAAACTAATGCTTGAAAATAGGACAATGCCCCCTGAACTGAGCTTGTCAGCAGCAGCAGTGGCTGTTTCGGGGTTAAAGTGCGTTCATGGGAACATTTTGGTTAAAAGCATCCTCGCCATTAGAGGGCACCAAATGACTTTACAATCTGCCTCTCTCCCGCGAGTTTGGGATTTKTACCCAGCGCAAGCAGAGGCTGAGCCCTGCCCTTTTTAGCCACAGCTCAAAAGATTTTCGTGTCACACTTGTTGTGTCTCAGTGTCCTCCACTCGATTGCTACCGTTTTGGCCCCAAAGTGTCCCTGACAAGTTTTCTGATCTGTCACATTTCTGAGTGGAAGTTGCACAGCCTCCGGCTGGCCGGGGCAATACCGGGAAAATCTGATTTACATACATTTCTTCCCCTGTCAGGCACAGAGCCTTTGAGAATTGAAGCTACAGCGTACAAACAACAATAAACTTGTGAGATTTGAAGGACATGGCCGGGAATGTCACCTATTAAATCTAAATGGGTTGAAAAGCATGGAAGCRGATGGAGAACAGCTTTTAGGACACTGCATTTTTGCTGTTATCCATAGTTATTCTTCTCAGCTACCACTCACATTTGCTGGTATTTGTCTGTCTTGCTTTGGTCACCTTACTCTTGGGTGCATTCTTCTGTTCCTGTTTTCCACTTTACACCTTCTAGTTTTGTCCTGAATAAAAATCAGCTTCAGTCAAATTGAGGCTGCAGGGGGCTGCCAAAAAAARGGGCAGACTGCACAGAGAAGTCTCTGATGGAACTTTTCCATCTGGACCATAGCTGAGGATCTTGGGCTAAGATTGAGTCAAAGCTTCGACTCACAATTGGGGTTAGGACAAAGCCTAGAGCTGAAGTTGGGAATGGGCTGCAAAGAGGCTGCAGAAGGATGTTCAGTTTGCTAAGCATCTTCTGACAAGTGATACAAAGGATCCTGTTAATATTTAATAGAAAAAAAATGTATGCTTCAGTCTTTAGGGAAAGTGGAACAAGGCCAAGCAATTAGTTAGACTGCTGGGAACCTGGAGTAGCTCTGCTAAAATTAAATGGTTGCTGTGGCTGTGATTTACTCTATTTCACAGCCTTTTAATTCTGTTCCATTTGCCAGGGTTATCCCAGGGTGAGGGGTCCTTTGACTTTGCTCCGAGAGCAAAATCTGGTGCAGCTAAGTAAAAGGGCAGCAGTATGTTTTATTATGGAACAGAGTTCTACAGCCTCTAAATTATGTCACCTGCTGCAGATCTTCACAGTAAGTTCTTAAATATTTGAATAACGAGATATTTCCAAAACACTTCTGACTGCCTGTGAGGATCAAAGTGTGATGTTGACTTTAGTATTCTTTGWAGGGGGAACTCATCACAGTGTTTGGGAGCTTTTCCCCTCGCTTTGTTTCCTGTGGGTATGTGAGATAAAGCAGTGCCAACTTCTTTGAAAACAGAGAAGAAGAAAGAGAACCAGTGCTTGCATGAGCATCTCTCAAAAWGTCCAAAGAACTTTGGTTAATCCCAGTTGAATTTGTAGTGCTGAAAAATATCTCTTCAGGGAAGGACCAGATTTCCTCTTAAAGCTGCAACCAACAATATATAGAGAAGGCAAAYCAGAGTATGGGATGCAATAGTTCTGGGAATGAGTTAAGTGTATCTGAGTGCAAGGAATGATGGACATTTGGATTTTAGAGTTYAATAACAAGAATCCAAATTACAAGCTTTACCCTTCAGTATAAAAAATATTTGTCTGGAAATTATCCTTTCTATTGTGCAATAGTGAAGGTGAGACACTAAGGTGGGATTTTTATCTGCTAATTTTAGGTGTCTACAATACATATGTGTGTGGATGAAGTGTCTAAGCTCCTCCAAAATTCAGTAGAGATCCAGTCAATAAAGTCAATGACGTTTAGGATATGATTCAGTAGATCAGATGGAGAGTGTATTTTACTTTGAAAATACACCCTAAATTATATCAAGTAACTCATGACTGACTGAAAGCTGCTTAGGCAGTGGACATAAATGTAGATGCTTAGACTGGAAAGAATCACCTCCAGTCTGATGAATCCTGCTTTTAGCATCTCCGGAGCTGCTTATTTGGAAAGAATACCAAACCATCAATATTAGAAAATGTTTTGAGTATTTCTTCTGCATCAGTTTTACAACACAGTAACAGTTGTCATAAACATTTCTAAGGAAGATTGTTACTAAGGATTCTGTGGCTGGAGGATAGATGTCTCAAAAATGCAGTCTAAATTCAGGTGCTTTTCAAGTCAAAACCACTGACAAAGGACAGGGTCCCACTTGAATGGGTCTGGAAAGCTCTGAGATCTGAGTACTGACTCAGGAAAAAAAAAAAAAAAAAAAAGAATTCCTGAACAAGGAGTTTGAATTGGTAGGTCTGGACTGAGAGTCTGACATCTTCACTCTCTTCCCTAGACATTATAAAAAAAAAAGTGTCTTCAGCAGAAGAAGACACATTGGTGAAAGTCAGGTTAATTCAAATTGCCTAAACATCTTTCAAGGCCCAGAGCAGACATCTGAACACTTCCAACTATTATATGTTTTACCTGTCAAGAGTAAGAGGCGGGAATTGCAAGAAAGAARGGTAACTTGTCTGGATGGTCCTTGTGCTCACAAAAATGGTTCATTTCTGGATAGASCTCTGTTTTCTCTCAAAGGTAGACAAAGCTCTACAAGTGGTCACTTGTCCAACTTGTCAGGCAGGCTGAGTTCTCTGCTCTGCTGTGTTTTTAAGCTTCTGCCTTTTCCAGTACTTTTCTCTACCCACACAGACATTGGTAATGGACATGACTGTTGGTTTCAGTCAGGAGGATGACATTTATCAATTAGAATCTTGAAGCACTCCTTCTGAAGCAAATAAGATAAACCCTTTTCCATGTTTCTCAGGTTTTCTTATTCCTGGGAGCATGATGGCTGCAMTTCTAATTGTGTGGATTCCACTTAAAGAGAAAAAATATGCTGAATATAAAAAAAAAAATCAGTTCATGTAATGTTCAATAATGTAACATTCCATTCCACATCTTGTAAATCCCATGGGCTAGGGAAGAGGTATCTGTTGTCTTGTTCACATGCTGATGCAGATAAAATTTTCTTTGGCCAACTGACATCCATGGGTTGGCTCACTTTAGGGCTAGGAATCTCAAAAAAATCCCTTTGGGGTTGGCTTCTACACACCTGACTCTGGTGATAATAGAACAAGAGCTGAGTTCTTAGAAATCAAAGGTCAGTTCAAGGAGCTGTTTTGAAAAATGTTGACTCAAAACCAGCTTCTAAAATTTGAAGCAATGTGTTGAGGCATATCGGGAACCTATTTTATGCAAATGCTCAGTACCTGCCTCCATAAATTAATTTCTTGAGTTGTGTAAAAAAAAGTTGAAAATCTCTTTATCACCARTTCACCATCCTAATCTTAYATATAACTCYCTGCTTCAGCATGGGATTTTGTGGYRTCACCAATCAATGGGTTTGAGCTAGGGTCATACTATGGTTGTAAGACAAACCCTGTAAACTCCCAACCTGTGCCATTAGGATGAGGAAGAGCACGACAAATTCAGTTTTCAAACACATTTCTGAGACCTTGGTGCATGCTGGAAAACCCCAGAATTATCATCATCTTGGAAAGGTTCTTGTTCCTCTTCTGCCCCCCATGATGCCTGTTTTTCCCTGCTGCACACTTTCTGTTAAAATGTTCTTGGATATTCTCTGATTCTCTGTAGACCATGCAAGGGGCTGTAGCATTTATGATCCCCCTACTGACAGCCTCAACACAGCCTGGCAGAGAACTGTCTTCTTGTTATCCAGCAGCTCTGGAATCACTCTGACCTCAGGATAAGGCAAGGTGAAAAACAAATAAATCTATTTCTATATTACCACATATTAGAATATATTTATATAAATAAATACATATAGATATATAAAAGATAATATATTTTTATTCTATCACATCCCACACAGGCAACATAATTTCAGAAGTGATAAAGTAATGACAGCAATCAAACAAAACAGCCCTCACTCCTGCTTTGCAGATGTTAAATCTTCCTGCATTTTGTTTCTTTTTATCCAGTTTCCTGCTCATGATTTTTGTGGTAGAGGGTTGGAAGAAATTTAAAACAGCGTCAAAATTGTTTCTTTTTGTGCAATACACTCCTGCACTGTGCTTAGGTACATTTGCTCAGATCAATTCCAGCAGGCCATCAGTTTGTGCCCTGGGAGCTGGACTGGTGGGCACTGGAATTGGGCAGCTCCTCTGGGATGTCCTGGGCACGATCCCTGGGAAAGGCACTCCGCTATCCTGGCTCACCCAGTGCCTACATACACATGCATATTCATGACTGGCTATTCTTTCAGGCAAAAGAGAAAATTTCCTTAGAAAATTGCAGCAGCAGAACAGGGCTGTGCTTTCAAGTATTTTGTCTTTCCCAAAAGAAAATAGCTGATGCCATGAAAAGTTTTGTGCAGCCGTAAATGCGCTCAACTGTGCTGTAATGTTTCATGGAGGGGGAATTTTCTTTCCCAGCCCAGCTGCTGAATAGTTTGTGCCTCCGGGCTCCATGAGGAATTGAGAAATAGGACCAGGCATCATGCTAATTTTTATAATTTTTCACCCCATTTGCAATAATCTGGGACACAGAGATTTCCCCGTGTGGCAGAGCATTCCTTCCTGCCTCCAGTCTGAAATCACATGTGCAGACACACGTACACACAAACACACACTTTTGTAACTCATCTCTCCTTCAGGACATTTTAATGAGGAAGTGTTTTGGAGGAAAGCCTCCGCACCTWCCTTCACACAATAGTCTCTGATCAATGATTTTTAAAGGGCATTGCAGTCAGTCTGGGACTAATGCTGACTCTAAGAAGGAAACACACACCTGTTTACGTTTCCAGTTTCTGCTTATATATGCATTTATTGTAGCNTTTTTTTTACCAGCAAAACGCTTCACTCAGTAAAAAGTGATGTGCTAAGATGGAAGCTGGGATATTTGGGATTTTCCTCTTTTGACCAAGATATCTCAGAAGATGAGGGGAACATTTCAGAACTTAGGTCTTCCCTGAATTATTTAGGTTATCTAGTCTAATGTTCAACCATTGACATTGAAATCAAAAGCTTATTTTATTAGAAGCAAGGGTATAACTTTTGTAATAGGCAATTAATTAGGCACTTACATGCAAATAAATAAAGTTAATTTTCCTAAATTCAGCTGACTTGTATTCTTTGGCCTRAGGATAAAACTAATAAAGTTTCCAAGAGTCTCTTCAACAATGTTTCCTATKAATTCTTAATTATTTTAATGTTTTTCTGTAGGGATGATGTTCTACTTCAAGACCAACACTAATCCTCCCTCCTGTCTTTTCCCTTSCTTTTTTTTTGTCATAGTTGCAACTTGTGGCTCTGAATTCCCCATTGTCTCTGGATGCAGAGGAATGGACAGATCAATGAAAGCCATTTTTAGTGGTAGTTTTTTGAGTTTCCATGTTCCTGTCAATCATGGGTGATGAGGTTGGGTGGCATCAAAATGTTTCTTTTACTCTTTCTATATTTTTTTCATTTCCCATGTTTATCCCACTGTATTTTCAAGACTTCAAGGATCTGTGGTACCACAGAGCCCAGGAATTCAATCTGTTTCCTTGCTTTCTACCATTGCCCAATGTATCCTTTCCACTGGAAAGGGCCACAAAATGTTCTCCTTTCTTTTTGACCTGTTTTGGACAAAGCAGCATTGTTTTGCCTGGATACAGATTTTGAAATGGTGTGGGCAAGTCCTTCTCTGTCTCTCTGTGCTCGCCCCTGGAGCTGACCTCACTGTGCACAGTTCACAGCTTCGTGGGCTGCTCCTCGTTCMTTCACTCGAGGCCTCTGGGCTCTGTGAAAGCTGCTTCACAGGATTTTGCCTTAGACCATCAAGATCTCTTTTTTGCCATCATCAGAATGACCTTGAAGCTCAAAGACACATTCCAGGCAAGGCTCCTGATMCTGAGGAGCTGGTCTCTAATGAGGGGAAGGAATTTGTCATTGCCTAACTAGAGTGYCCTTTGCAAGCTGAGACTCATTGCTCTGCGATGGCATCTTCTAAGTCTTTCACATTCCTCTGCTGATTTTCACACCTAAGAACAAGACAGAAGCAACTGTCTCTTGCCCCCAAGATTCCCATCTACAGTAGGAGGGTGATTGTATATGGGAAGGCTTTAAAATGATTAGACACCTGTCAGATTGTCTTTATCCTGACTCTTTCATGAAATTGAGTTATATTTTTCTACATGTTCCAGCATTGATTGAGAGAGCTCTACTACAGAATTAAGTGTTATGAAATTGGTTTAAAGAGAAAAACAAATAAGGCTAAGAAGTATGTTTGTTATCTGATTTATAGTATCTTCAACTCTCTCATTTGTAATAGTATCAGCTTTTACTATAACTTACCAAGGGAAAAACACACTAAAATATTTCATAAAGCAAATGGGTTCTTTGCTAAGCCTGCATCTGTCTCTGTGACCTGAGCTGTGTCATTACCCAAGAGGCCAGGGGCTCTGCTGGTTACAGCTCCCTTTACACTGAGGCCTGGCAGGAACCACCCCAATTCCCTTCTCTGTCCTGCAGGGAGCTGTGATTTTCCTTGGGAATGAAGGACTCAGCCAGGATGGCCATGGCTGTGCCCGGGGTACATTGGCACAGTCGGCTCCAGATTGAGGGAGTGTGAGAGCTTCTGCTTGCCTCCCCTTGCTCTGCTTGAGCAGAATTCTTTTGAAACAGCATGCATGTGATGTGACTATCAACCCAGATTGTGCTTGGAAGAAGCTCAGAAGGCAGAATCTTCATACCTTCAGTGCTGCTGCTGCTGCTGCTTCATGAGCTGWCAGCACAAAAGCTGTCCTGAAGCAAGGTCTGTCTGTGAATACTCAGTGTTGCAGAACATTTATATAGCCTATCTTTATTCAGGAGGAATATAAATGCTTCCCTGAACAAATAAAAATGACAAATTTGGGTTGAAATAAAAAAAAACAAACCTACTTTCAAGTATCACAGAAATTTATTTGTCTGGTGGCTGAAAAGACAACTACTTTCTTGCTGTTTCAAGATGATAGGGGAAGCAGATGCATCAGAGTTTCTTCAGGTGTCTACAAAACAAGATGTGGAAAGATATTCAAAAACACAGGAAAAAGAAAATTATCCGGGAGATACTGAAGATGGATTTTGGATGGATCATACTTCTACAAACATTGGAACTGGAAGTAAACAAATCCCTTATATTTCAGTTGTTAAAGAGCAGCCCCATAAAAAGGCTGTGATCTGCAGGCAGTGAGGTCAGCAGGAGCTTTGGTCAGGCCCTACAAGCTTTGCTTTGGGTCTACAAATACGGAAGAAAAAAGTGCAGTTATCTGTGCCAGTGGTCATTTAAGAACAAGAGTTATCCATGGACCAGGAATGGCTGTGCTTTGGTGAAAGTTTTCATAAGTGCACATGTATGTTGTTAGATTGCCAGGGGGTCAAATCATGCAAATGTCAAATATTTTCATTAATCCATTTTTTCATC
>NW_026623235.1:6892703-6915909 GCF_030028575.1 Malurus melanocephalus
GTTGCTTTTCTAGGTTTTTTTTATCTGCAATTAAGAAACTGAATAATCTTTGCATGGCACTTCTTGTTTGGGAGGTCCAACATTCTACAGGACRTGTATATTCCATCACTAGTGAAAAATGACTGTCAGCTCGGCAGCAAGTGGATGTAAAAAAGGAGCTGGACATCAGTGTAGTCATACCACTGTGAAGCTGCTAAATAGAAACTAGTAACAAAACTGCTGGATCCAACCTTTGGTGTAATCAGCAGAACTGTTACTAAATTCTGTTGGAAAGGATCCATAAATAATTTTTTTTCTCTAATTTCTGAATTTCTTCTTTTTTTCCAATTTCTATTTTGTCCAGAGAGAGAACTTCTCATTAGCAACAAAAACTTACTTTTCTCTTCTTTTAAATACACACAGGGCTGACATTTTCAGTTTCTTTCTTACCTATAGACCAAAACCACTCACCAAAATTTACCCTTCATATTTTTCTCAGAACTAAACATTTTAAAGAGGTTGGATCAAATTAATTTATGCATCAAGTTCACAGGACTAATTAACAATCCCAAGGCCCTGTGCTAAACATTTGTTATGTAGTCCTGTATAGACCTCCACAACCTGGTGCTGCAGTGGTGTGATTAAATCCCCTGCACTGTTAGCTGCTGTAGGAGCACAATACCTGGTTTTCAAAATTATGATCTCTTCCATGGTTTTCTCATTTTTTAGCATCTGAAGAATACTTACAACAATGTTAGGCCCATTAAAACCAAAGGATTAAATTTTTTAATTCTTCTACYTTTGTTGCCATTTGTGTTATTCCTGAGAACTCTTCTACAACTGAGACAGCAATGGCATGAAAAATAGACATCATTCTCTGATCATAATAATTTTCAGGCTAACTGTGACTTTTACATCCATAGATACATTGTTCCACTACCTGATGTTGGGGATTTTTTTTCTTTTTTTTTTTTCTTTCTTTTTTTCCCCCTTTATGAGGAGGCTTTTAATTACTGAGTACATTTATAATGCTATGCCGGTATCAGCAACCTTTGTGGATTTGTAGGAGTGAACCTGCTTAATGAAAGAGCTGATACTAAGGGTCCAGTGCCTATGTTCACTTTCAGGGTCATTTTACTCTGAACTAGCTCTGATCTGGTCTTGCAGAACTCTTTGCTGTGCAGTGCAATGAGGTACGATCCTGAAGCAAACCTCCCACTCCAGCYTTATCTGACAGGAATCTGGCTCTTCGTGTCCAAGACAGATTCATGATGGGAACCAAAACACCATAAATACAGATAATATGAGATTTGCTTGGGAAGTGTATCCTTGATCCAAACTAAAGCCCTGAAGTAGACACATCCTGAGTGATCTGCTGGAGGGATTTGGAAGGATGTCAGGCAACAGACAGCTAATACCCAGGATGGAGCACTGTCTTCAACAGCTTGCACTGCTGGAGGGAACAGACAGAAGTTTTATGCCCAATGGTGGGATTTGAGAAGCCACAAGGCATCCTACRTGTTCACAGCAATGAAGTCCCTTGGTGAGCCAAAGATATTGATTTATTTCCTTCTCCACTGAAAATGCAGTCCCTGTTTCAAAAGTTCTGCTTACAAACCACAGAAAACATGTGGTTACAAAAAGAAGCTCTGCTGGGAGATGCCTGTGCTGCATTTTGAGCTAGGTAGGCAAATGTCTCACATGTCTAATGCATGGTTGGACAATGTGATTTAGTAAGAACTTGCAGCTTCTCAGGAGGAGACCATTCAGAAATAGTAACTGGCATGTACAGCAGCTGCACTCTGCTTTTCAGTGATTTTTTCCACCATTTTAATGAATGTTTTATGTTATCTTTTCTTGCTGCTCAATTGTCCCAGCTCCTGTTACTGAACACAAGGGCCGCCTTTCACGACCTGTATCACTCCACACTGACATAATATACTTACAATTCTGGAAATTCCAAGGCATGGATACACTTCACGGTAACTCCCAGGCTACTAAGCCCTCTTGGAGTTAGCAATTTTACTGTATTTCATTCCACAAAGGAAATCCTACCCCCAAAGGAAGCAGTAAGCTCTGGCCACCCCTATAGCTGATAACAATCCAAGACTTTCATCACATTTTTTGACCCATTCTTGGCTTTCAGGAATAACAACAGCTGCTGAAAGCAATACAATTTTTAGTTGTGCTTTTTTACCTTCCCCCCCTAGCAAGCATCCTTATGAGAGTCTGAGAGATTAAATAGCCTTGGGGTAAATCAATCTCCAACAGCTGTTGCCTCCAGCATTCTTGACTGTCAGTGACTTCATTGAAAACGTATGAGTGATCTTTCAGCATGTTCACAAGTGGAGAAACGTGTCAACTGGGAAATCTCTTTACCCCCAACCCCATCTTTGTGAATGTACATGGACGGTTGAATAGTTTCTCAAAATTCCCAGTGGTTCCATGACATTTCTTTCTTTATCTCCTTGGTTTTGTTTGTTAATCTTTCTTTAATGCAAAGATAGCTCTAAAAAGGATGAGCATGAATTATGTTTTGTCAGCCTGAATATTCCCTTCGAGGGCCATTTGTTTGGATATGCAAATCAGTTTTCATAATGTAAGAGGCTAGGGCAGAACTGACTTGATGAGGACTGAAGTTAAGAATGTGGACTGAAAAGCAAACAGAAAACTGTGGACCACCACAGGCAGCTCTAATTTCTGGTCAGTGCGGGCAGCTTTCACTTTGATGGCTGCTCTAACACCCCCATTCCTGAGCACTGGAGACACAGGTGGCACATGGCCTCTGTCCCCAAACATGACCTCCCAGCAGGGCTCGCTGACACCGCTGACACATCCCACGCTGTGTCCAAGGCCAAGGACTGTGTCTGTGGGAACATCTCCAGCCCATGGTCCAGCCCAGCTTCCCTCATGCCAAGGCAGCTCTGCCTCAGCTGCTCCCACCCTGGCAGTGGGACAGGAGGGGACATGGGGCTTTCTTAGGAGAAATGAAAGGTTTGACTAAGTTTGACTCACAAATCTGCTCAGAAATAGTGATGTCTAGGGASTCTGATCAATTATTTTTGCTGCTCTAGTCACCCTAGTACTGCACTAGCAGCTGCATACTTAGTGTGTGCCTAAAGCTGTCCCTGACTCCATTTATACATTTATCAAACTCCATCTTAAGTTTATTCCCATTTTTTTGTATTGAGGAGGCTGATAAATAAATTTACTCCTTTGACAGCAGAAACTTGCTTCTGGTTTCTAACTAGATAYATCTGAGCATAATTTGCAYRTGTTTGTTGATTTGATAAATTTTATCTTTTAGCTTAAGTAGCTGTTGTCCATCTCTGATTTTTGGTGCTGGCTTTTGTGCATCCATGACTTTTGGTGCATCTATCACTCTTTGTTTACATTTTATGAAAGCCTGTTTTCTATAAAGCTGCTATGGTAAGTTAGATCTGCAACCTGGGACTGAGTAGGACTCTCATGCTAATGAATTTCTGGCCCAATAAACTGTTTCTTTGAACTTGAACTGTAACCTTAAAATTCAATTTTAATCAATAATCTGAGAATTCATTCCTATTTTTAACTGCTGATTTCCTCTATCTGGGAAATAGTGAAAACACTCTTAAAACAGAATAAACTGGGCATGTTTCACCTCCTGAAGATTTTGAATTGACAGAAAGATTCTCATTTGGTTATRGGTTTTCTTCTTTCTTCTGTTAAAGGTCAAAGTCACCTTTTTTGAGATGCTCTGTGAGGCACTTGCYTTTACTAAAACACAGCATTCAGTGCTGTGTATTCCCATCAGAATTCATGGGAAAAATGAAGAGTCTTTGGCTATGTGTCACTTACCAAGCCACATAACTTGCCATTGATATTCTGTGTCTGAAATCCTGGTCTCACATCCACTGGCAKTGAAACATTGATTGCCTTCAATGGAGTGAACATTTCATACTGCAGGTTTAACAGATGWGAACACTGTGAGTTAATTTATCTCATTAAAATGACCAGTCCTTTTCACTAGAATCATAACTCAATTAAGGATTTGGAGGATTCATATTTCTTTTAAAGCACTTGAAAAGCATTCCAGAGCTTTTCTTCAATTTTGAATTCAGGGAACTGTGTCCAGTTTTGGGGAGGCTGTCCCCACCAGTCCTTCCCTAATGCTTGATCAAACTAAATTTCCAGACATGCAAAGTTTTTGTCACCTTGAAAGGTGACTCCTCTGGAATCACTGGATTATCATATCACACACAAACCCAGTGCAGGCTTTGGCAGATCTGTGAAGAGTGYTGAACCAGAGTGGATCTCTGCTGTCTCTGCTGAGGATTTACCAGGCTCTTAATGCTTATCATGCTTCTGCATGGGAATGAGACTTGCATGCTGGACAGGATTCAGATTTCAAAACTGGGGAATTTCTTGAAATCTCGTTTATTTCCTACTACAGTGTGATGCTGAGGTGAAAAAAAAATAATCAGAGATAGATCTTCACTGTATTAACTGTGCTTTATATGAAATTTGAGGTATTCTGAAGCATCAATTAAGGAGGGATCAGCTATGTTAATTTACACTTCCAGTTTACAAAACTATCCAAGCATCTCCTACACAGTGCTTCAAAAGTAGCCTGAAGAGAAARAGAACCCTGAAGCCTAAACTTTTATGAATAGGTATTTTATCCCACAAGGCAGAAGAATTATTATGAGTAAATGGTGTAGCAGAAGGAAAGGACAATTCCATACATTGATATAATATGACTGCCATGAAATTTTGCAGCAAACAGTATTTATTATGCATAGGACTGTACCTGATTCCCCTGTAGCCAAACTGTCATCCCAGATGATAAGATATCTATTCATCTTTACCCATAGTCACAATTATTGGGTAAAGTGAAGTAGAGAGCTGAATTGCCTGGCTTGAGGTCATGCTGCTGATCAGTGGATGYCAGAGTTATTTATAAGAAGCACAAAGAGCTGCTCATTATGTTCCCACAGCACAAAGAGCTCCAAAGGGACTTACAGCTTGCAAGTTTTACACTCTTCATTTTGTTAAGCCAAGGGTTTGAAAATTTTGTCCTTGGGATATACATTTACTTTTCATATATTACAGTGAGAGCAGGAGGAGACATTTACAAACTTTAGAAAATATGTGCAATGGTTTCYCACACTGGAGATTTTAATTTTTGTATTTGACACCAATTAAAAAGCAAAGGTGAAGTCTTTGTGGAAAAGAGAAATCTTACCTCCGTGRTTCAAATGAACTGTCCGCAGTATATCAGCAAACCGTGCTCTTCTCAAGTACTTTCATGAATGTCAAGGTGACAATGTCTTTCACCCAATTAATCCCACAACTCCAATTTGACTGTGCTCCCACTCARAAAACCTCAGGCCAGCAGGCCAGATTTCTTCTAGTAATTAGCCTTTAACCTTCCCAGTCTTTGCTTTTTCAATTGCCACYGACTCTGTGTCAGACAGGAGTTTTATGCTTCTTTTAAAGCCTATTTCACAATGGCTCTGGCTTGACCTTCGGAGTATGTGCATTTATAAGGAAATTATTTGAGAGAACCTTTTTAACCGTTATTTAAGAAAGTAACTGCTGGGACTTCTCTAGAAAGGCAACTTAATGCTTGCCTGTGTGTCCAGATGTTATTCTGTCCTCCTGACTACTTTAGATTTTGTTCTTTTTTTTTATGAAGTACAGAAAACTATAAATCTGCCAGCATTTGGCATAATCACTCTGTATATATTAGAAGCAAATAGTGGTCATTTTACAAATTCGGAGACAGTCTAGTGCAGTTCTCTAAGGTCAACACTAAGTAGTCCCTACTGTGCCCACATTATAAATTAATGTGCATAGAGTRAGAACATTCTTCTGTATCACACAGAACCAGAAAAATTCACTCCATCAGTAACAGGTACCTTCAAAATCAATGGATGGCAGCAGAAGTGGACCTCTGGAGATGCATTGTCTTTTCAAAGGCCATGGTCAGCACCATAATGSAGTCCCAGGTGACCATCAGTTTCAAAAGTGTATAAAAATCATTTAGGTCTCCTGGATCTAGGAGCAACCATTCAGGAATCCCAGAATCACAGAATCATCATGGTTGGAAGAGGCCTTGAAGATTATCTTGTCCAGCTGCCAAACCAGCAGCACCATAATCGTTTATGAGCCAATCCCAAGTGGCACATCCAGACATGTCTTGAACAATTCCAGAGACAGTGACTCAAACACTCTGGGCAACTTATTCCAATACCTAAACAGCCTTTCAGGGAACTTTTTTTTTTTTTTTCAAATATCTAATATGAACCTCCTCTGCTGCAATTTAAGATAATTTTCTCTCATCCTTTGGCTTGAGACACAGCAGAAGGGCCCAACCACCACATGGCTACAACTTCTTTTCAGGGAGATGTAGAGAATGGCAAGGTCTYTCCTGAGATTCTTCTTCTCCAGGCTAAATACCCCCACCACCCTCAGCARCTCCTCATCAGACCTGTGCTCCAGACCCTTCACCAGCTTTGTTGCCCTCCTTTGGACATGCTCCAGCATCTCAGTGTCTTTTTTGAAGCAAGTGACCGAAAACTAAACASAGTAATCACAAAAAGTAGATAGTCTGGCATTTCAACCCCAGAGAAATATTGTTTGAAAGAACCACAGAATGTTAAAGTATCTTTTAGATTTTCATTTTATTTGGCAGGATCTAGAGGCAGTTCTGAAGGGTGCTGGCTGAAGTTACTGAATCTAGAGGTGAACGCAGATTTACGGAAAGATGATGGAGATTCCTGGGTATTCAGYTGATCTGAACTTATTTGAATGTGGTTCTTCCAAAGTTCCCTCTCACGTTTTTTCACCACACTCAGATGGTTTCTGTGACTCTCACACTTCCCTGTATTTTCTGTCCTCTAAATGATACAGGTAAGAGTTAAAATAAATAMAAGTGTGCATGAAGAGCAGAGGGCTCTTTATTTGTGGAGCTTATATGAAATACTCAAAGAGGATTTTTTTAAATCACTGAAAATTTCATCATGCCTGAATTCAGTCTACACAGAAATCCCCACAAATGATATGGGGACTCTTGTAGGGAGAATGCTGGACCTCCTGATCTACTGTTGAATGCCCCTTCTGCAAGGGCTGGCAGAATTCCTGAAGATAGCTGTGCCTGTCAACGCCCCTCCTGTAAGCATTGGAAAGCTGCTTTCAGACCCTCCCAGTGCCTCCTTTTTCCCAGACTGAGCAAACCTCTGTTCACAGGTCAAATACCCCAGCTTGTCATCATCTTTCTTTCTCCAGAAGGACCTGAGTTCTGCTTGTGGTGGTGTCCTGGCTGYAGGTCTAATCCTTGCAAAATCATCTATTTTCTCCAGCCCAGCAGAATTRTATTATCAGCTGTAGGTGACTGCATAGAGTTTTGGTTTGTTTTGTTGTTTTTTTCTTTTTTTTCCCCAGACAATCAATAACCACAAGTAGATATCAATTGCACTCTTACATGACAGAGATTCTGATCCTGAAAAACCAGATCTGATCTCCAAAGGGGAGACTAAAGAAAAAGTCATGAACAAAGCAGCTGTTGCAACTGTGCATTTGTCCATGAAGTGTTTAGGTTGCACACAGCCTCTAGCAATTAGTAAATAAAGAAATTGWTTGGGACAGCTATTCTGCTCTGAAGGACAGTATGCTTACCTTAACAATACGATAATAATAAAAATTAAAACAAGTTCTTGCTAACTACCCCTGTCACTCACAGAAAGATTCAGAATTATCTGCACAGTTCTGGAAWTTATTTCATTCCCTGAAGCATTTGAAATGGAACTGAACAAAATCTACTCTAAGTTTTGTGAAGGAACTGCTGAAATTAAACTACTAAAAAATGGTGGCAAGCAAGAATTAAATTAAGTTCTAAAACTGCAGATAAGTATCTATAGCATAAGTCTTTTTGATACCTTCAAAGACTACTCATTTTCTTAGCTAGCATGTCTGTTTTTAATGACTCACGTTTCAAAGTAACAATAAAGCATATATTCTGGTGCTTTTAATGATTTTTTTTCTTTCAAGTCCAGTGAAAAATGTGCATAAAAAGCATTTCATTTGCTTAGAAATAAATTTGTTGCCCTTGAGTTTCATTTGTCTTCATTAATACCATTTCAGAGTTTTGCAGGGTATCATTAGATGTGCTTTGTCCCTAATAGGCAAGGTCTTCTGAGTCTGGTGTTWTACATCTGATAAAATGGACAAAATGAACTTATCCTAGATAAATCTGTTTTTTCTAACTTGGTGAACTTAATTCACCAAAATATTCCAATTTTCAGATGTGTATTCCTGAATATAAGACCAAAGATGAAGCTCTCATATTTTCAGGATGCTCATTTTCTTTTTTTTTCCTCTCCCAGAGYTGTATTTCTCCTCCTACTGTGGGACAGGTAAAGGAAGGAAAATAAATGAGGCAGTGTTTCAAATTGAAAATCTCTCCTGTAAATAAGTTTGTCCCYATTCTTTGTTTCACCAGTAATGGACTTTAGTGGAATTATTTACGAGGTGAATTCACCTCAATAAAACCACAGACATTATTTAGACAGTGGCATAATTGTGAGCAGCATTTTCAGAGAAATAAAGGTCACTGTCTCTAGCAAAGCGCTTCTCACCTAAATTAAGATGGGAAAAGGGAAGTTATCAGCCTTCAGCTTTTTCATGGCTGGAGAAGGGAAACCGTATGTACAGACACAGCTCCTGCCTCTGATTTTAAAGGAAAAACGGGTAGAGGGAAATGCATCTTGGAGAAGCAACATTGCCTGGCCAGCTGAAGTGGAGATGCTGAGGCACAGGAACAGCGTGTGAGGCAAAGGTAATTCAGCACATTAACAACTGATAGACTCTGTGTGACTGMAGCGGGGCTAAGCTGGACCTGGTGAGCCTGCTGCCAGCTCAGGGCAAGCCAGCTTCCCTCCCTTATGACTCAGGTGCCACACACCCGGGCTGAAGCCCAGTTTGCCATAACCCCACTGCTGTGGGTGAGTTTGCTCAGAGCCTTTTGCAAGTAGGGGTTTGGAAAGCACCGTATGCCAACCCATTTCTCTTAAACTAGCAYATCTTTTTAAAGACTATTTGGATAAGCATCATCACTTTCAGGAAGTTTATTTTCTTTCCTGAGTAATTGTAAATGTCTAGAGTGTCTTAATGGTCCTTTGTAGTTATCTGCTCATGAATCTATACAATCAGGATCTTGGTGCCAAACTTCTTCCTGGTTCACAAACAGCACAATCTCATTAAAGCCGATCAGTTTCCATGGGGAATCTATCAGGAGCAGTTTTGGCCTTGAGTTCTCATACTAAGTGGAAAGCAGTGCCTAAAGCAAWGCCTCTTGGCAGAGTCCAGAATTCCATCAAAGAGACAGACAATTAGCAAATGATTAGTATTCACAAACCATGAGAAGCTGCCAAAAAAATCTTCTCTAATAGGCTACAATGACCTTATTGGGGTAGATTTTTGCTGGACTGACAGTTCCAGCAGTCAGGCTGATTGTGCTGCTGACCATCTTCTCTCAATTTTTCAGAGACAAATCCTTCACGCAAGGATGGCTGTGACTTTGCTTAGGGTAGCAGGAGACACACAAGGGTTGGATGCTGTGACAACCGGGCATGGAATGTTGCTCAGGACCCAAATACTCTGCTATCATGTGGTCTGTGGAGTGGGTCCTTCTGTTCAGGCATCTTCTTTTGTGACTGGATGATTCTGTTTATCCAGTAATTAAAAGGCTTCTTATATAATATAAAGTGCAGAGTGGACCCTAGAGAAGACTTAGGCCTTGCAATGATTGGCAAAGTGATAGGTGCATAGAGAAGGAGTCCAAAATAGTCCAGAAGAAGTGACTTCTAGACTGCAGAGCTTGCTCCATTTGTCTGCCTATTAATTGCATGGCGAATACTCCACTGTCCAAAAAGAAAAAGAAAAAAAGAAAGAAAAAAAAAGCATGAATAATCCCTTATATAAAAAACTGGAACTCAGGAGTCCTTTGCCAAGTGAGTGATCTCACAAGGCTGTGGAGCCAGACTTATTTCTGCTTCCTTTACCTCACCCAAGTGTCTTGAATTCTCTTCCATACAGTGGGCCAGCTTTAACAGGAAGCATGAATAATATGTCATCTCCAGAATAACTGTGAGTGTGAAGGCGACRGGGATCTGTTGTCCAAAGAAAAACTATGCTGTAAAAATTAGGGTGAGAAGTTCTTGTCTGATGGTGCTTTGTCTTGAAGCAGAGGCCAAACTGCACAGCTGTAATACATCCAAAGTCCTTCTGGATCCAGGACACCATGAACAGGAGTTCATGCACAAAAGCCAAGCCACATACCCAGGTACTGGGACTTRAATCTTCTTGAATCTGGTCCTAGGCATGGGTTTCTTTCAGCTACTCTGTTCTGGACCTGTGAGAGCTGACACAATTATGTGTCAATTGGCCTCAACAATACAGAGACCCTGGAATATTTAGTTACATATACATGCAATTTTGATGCTTAAGATGAATAGGCTGAGTAAACCACCAAAAGCTTTCTGCTGACTGTCAAAAGAATATAATGGGTCAGMTGAGACCAAAGGGTTGGTTTTAGGTGGATACAGCTCCCAACAATTGCTTTGGAGGCTGATTTGGTTACATAAGGTAATTGGTAGGCAGCAGCCACAGCCCCACAGCAGCCACAGTGCTCTCAGATTTGTGTTCAATTACAGATTTAAACTCTGGCACAGTGCTCCTGCCATGGAGCACTTTAATTTTCTCTAAAGGAGTTCCCCAGAAGCACATTCCTGGCACAGTGTTTGATAGCAAATCTGGACCACTCTTGTGCAAGACAGCAATGCACAAATCTCAAGCAACTATCAGAGAGCACTTGGAGCTGAGTGTCCAGAAGAAAGATGTGCAGGAGAGAAAAAGCTAAAGGAGAAACCTGAATACATCAGGACTAACACAAACATAAAGCAGTGAAGAYTGGAAAAATTACACAGCTCTTCTCTGAAGTCACTTGAGCTTCCCCAGGAAGTTAAAAGCAAAGTTTTTACTGTATTTGCCCTTGTTTTGAGAGGGCATCATGGCTGATTCCCAATTCTTTAAAGTCCTATGGATAAACCAGAAGACAGAGTGTTGTGGTTTAAGTCCAGCTGGAAACTMAGCCCCACACAGGTTCTCACTTCCCCCTCAGTGGGATGGGGTAGAGAATAAAAAATTGAAAATCTCATGGGTTGAGATAAAGACACATTTTGGGTAAAGCAAAAGCAGTGTGCAAAAACAAGGAATTGATTTGCCCCTTCTCATGGGCAGGCAGATGTTGAGTCACCCRCAGGGAAAGCAGGGCTCCATCACAGATATCAGTGTTCTGGGAAGAATATACTCACTGTGTAAATACTCTCCTTCTTCTTTCCCAGCTTTATATGATGCTATACAGTATGGAATATCCCTTGAGTCAGCTGGGGCCAGCTATCCCATCTGTGTCCCATCCCAGCTCCTTGTGCACCCCCAGCCTCCTCACTGGTGGGGTGAGGAGCAGAAAAGGCCCTGACTCTGTGTCATCGCTGCTCAGCAGTAATGAAACATTCCTGTGTCACCACACTGCTTCCAGCACAAATCCAAAATACAGYCCTATGCCAGGAACTGTGGAGAAAATGAACTCTATCCCAGGCAAAAGCAGAACACAGAGGCACTTTGAGGATGCTGCAAGCRCATGACCAGAGTCTGTTAAATCGCAGAAAGCACCCTTGGCTTGCTGGTGTACTGCCTTCCCTCCCTGGGCTGGTAACTGAAGATCAACCCAGCAGCTAGGAAGAACATTGAAAAAAGCAGAAAATACTAGAGAAAATATTATTTCCTCACCTGGAAATCTGCATCCAGCAGTAGTGAGACCTGRCAAAAATGAAGGTGGGGAGAGGCAGAGGTTGGTTTCAGAAATTATCACAGGAATGGAGAATCCACACATGGGAATGGAGGGATAAAGGGATAGATTTACAGAGAACATCATCCAGCATCTTCCTGTAGACTTTGAATGAGCACATACAGGCCCTTGGAGAAAGGAGGATGTCACAATAACATATAGCAAAAAGGGTGTGGACTCAAATGAAAATGGGTGCTACTTCTTACCACTATTATTAGCCAGTATACAGACCACTATTATTACAGTATACAGACTTTCAGTGGCATGGAACAGGTTTACAGATGAGAAATTTCCTGTCATAAAGAATGCTACAGAGGGAGTGTCAGCATCACAGGAAAGCACCAACCTATCAAAATTAAAATAAACACAGACGTAAATAGATCTTCTCTTAAATCTGTGTGCTTGAAATGACTCACCTGAATTCATGCTCAGGCATTTGCATTAGCTAGAGGTTTTACACCCATGTTCAAAAATACTAGTCTAAAATTATTTGCTAGGAGATGATTGGCAACCCTTCTAGAGGGGACAAAGGTTTTCACTGAGATATCAAACTGTCGTGTTTCAGGTTAAGGAAGGATTTATTTAAGTTTAGAATCAGCTCCATATTGTGGCCATATTGCCTAACGAGTGTAGCACACGCTGTCACCATCAGTGCTTTCTGCTGTAGTTTGGTATTAGCTCACCACCTCCAACTCAATGCCCATTACCAGCACAGCCTTTTTGCCCTCAAGGCTGGGGCAAATGGAGTTGTCCCAAACTGCACTGCAGTTGCCTGAGCCTCAGGGTGTTCAGGAATTATGCAGAGAATGGGAAGCACATGAAGTTTACTGACAAGTGGCACTACATAAAGACAAGGTATTAGCAAAAAGATGGAGACTGCCGCAAGACTGACCAATGCCAGATCAACTGTTCTTGAGCTGTGCAAGTACCATCCCTCTGAGTCCTTCCAGACACAAGAGGAACATAACAGGCTCGAGGATAAGCTTCCCTTTGCTGCTCAGTGACCTCACCCTGCAATTCAAAGGGATCTGAAATATCTATATTCTGTTCTTTATACAAAGTGTTCACATCCTTCCTAATTACTGATCTATTCCCACAAGCATCTTAACTTCCTTTTCTTAATAACCTTCTAGATTTCRGCAAATASACATRAAACAATGGCTGATGCTAGTTTGTGCTAGGTGCAATATAAAAATAGAATAGGAGGGAAATTTTCTTTGAAGACATCAAGATMTAAACATGAAATAAATTGTGGAAGGGGAAATGCTGGGCAAGAGGGTGAAGTGACCTGCCTAATTATACAATCAGTCAATGGGAGAGAAAGGAAAAGGATGTGCAGATTCCTCCCCTTAGGGAACAAGCAGTTTATCATTTCACTTGCCTTGTTTCTGTTACTGATTCTGATGCACASATTTTCCCTTCTTTCCCCAGAACAAGTGCACCTACCCAATGTGCCAACAATTCCACAATATTTTCTGCCTGAGAGGAAAAGACTGACTCTTCCTCCTTGCCCCTCCGGTTGTGCTGCGCAGCTGTGATACTAGTTCTTTAATCATAGTGACAAGCAGAGAGGCTCTATGCAAATGTAAGCAAATAATGTTTGACATTTATATGAAGATGATAAAGACAAACATTGGAGGCTGTTTTGAGGGTGGAGAATGTTTGCACTGTTAGTAGAAGAGAACATGGAATTTAACTAAGCCATACTCCCAAGTCTGAGCTGACATGAGTTCAAAGATGGAATGACCTTGCTGGCTAAGTGGATGCTCCACAGGCTGTTAAATACATTAAAACTGAAGTGCAGCATCTGGTTTAATATCACTCTTTCCAGGATACACCTACCTTTATCCTCCTTTTACCMTCATTTCTAACAGATCTTTTGCATCATGTTAAATCTTGTATCGATATTTTTGTTTGTCAGTCCCCCCCATGTGAATTTAAAGAGAGACACAGAAGTTATGAATAGCTACCTTTTGGGAACTTCAGAACATCTGTGGCTTGATCTAAATTCTAYCAAAGGATCTTTCTGTTGACTTCAGCAGGGACTACCTTATCCTATTTATACATCCAACACAGCAGTAGACAAATCTCAGAGGAAATATGTAGGCACTCCTGTAATACCATAGCAATAATAAAATAATATTATCTTTAACAGTACTAGCTACATAAATATGGGTTTTCCAGATGCTCTTTTTCTGCGGTTGCTCCTATTTCTAACCTGAATTTGAGGCAGAGAAGCAGAATTTTAGAGGWGTATTTGCAAAGTGATTTGATGCACCATTATTAAATTCCCCCATCACCAGATGAAGCCTTTTTGTTTCAATCTTTCTTCAGAGATAGTTGCAATATATTCYCCTACAATTGTAATATTATCCTCCAACTGAAGGCATGAGGATAAACTTCTCATCAAAATACTCTCAGTTTTATAAGTGCAGCCTACAGGGCACTCTGGGTCTTTTGTATACAAAAGTAAGTGTAAGATAACTCAGTTTTTTACAGTTTGTAGTTTTTGACTGGAATTTGCCTAGATTGTTTTATTTTTGCTATCAGAGATGAGAGAAGAATTCAGTCATGAATCCTCTATCATCTTCTTTATGTCTAGAAATTTTCCAGCTTACTTTGTTAAACTTTCTTAGCATCTTATGTACCATTTCCTGCAGAGATTGTTGGATTACCTGGGCAATAATTGGATGTTGTCACTTGCTGGATGTTTAGATTCCAGTTGTGTTGCAGGGTGCTTTATGGGAAAACATTTCTTTTTTTCAGGGGACTGATAGAACAAACAAGTGCCTGGAAAAGTTTTTATGTCAAAACCAGTGAAACAAGCTATGGATGGATATTAATCTGAGGATATTGTAATTCTCATGTTCCATATTTTATGTAAACAAGTGAGGATTTGTCATCAGAGTCACAAGGTGACTGCTGTGAAAATGGTCATGTTGTAATATACACAACAAATCTTATTTATTTTTTTAAGTCCATATGCTCCCATAGGGTAGACTTTCCAGAAGCTTTGTAACTCATTGCCTGAAACACATGCCCACAGAGTCCCTGGGTGAGCATTCCTCTTTCACTTAATTGTCTCCTCTCCTCTTCATTGCTCTGGTGCCCACTGATAATAAACACAAGTGTGTTCCTGAACACACACCATGTTATTTCTTTTGCAAGTCCCTGTGTTACATGYCTATGAGAATGTGCTACCATCCACAAGCACATGAGGTAGGCCTGRTGTTTGTTGGAGAAGGGGAAGAAAGCCATGTGTAATTACAGATTTCCCTGCCCAGACTTTCTTCCACTTTCCTGTGAAACTGTGACAAAATACAGGTCCTCCACTTTGACTCATTTGACTTTAACAACTAAGAAGAGCTGTGTGCCTACCAAGGAGCAGTGTTTTATCACCTGAGGAACTGCCCTTTAGTTGGTACCAAAGTTCTGGTCACTATGGTGTGTAAGCTTGCTGGMAAAATCTGTCCTGACCATGCAGGTGAGATCCCTCATTATGTGCATGGAGTTGCTAGCTAAGAAAACAGATTGACAGTATTTTAATGAATATACTATGTGGCTTATCAAACATTATGGAATCTGTTTTTCTGATTTATTTTGTAAGTATTTTGTTGACTGCATTGATTGCACAGGAGAGACACTGTACCAAACTTGGAGACAACTCAATGGTTTACAACACCCTAATACTTGAGGGCAATAACTGGACAATGACTCATGGCCCAGAGTTAATGCTGAAGTTGTGAGTTAGAATATTGAAGAACTATAAAGAGATAAAAGCAACTGAAGATATAATGTCAGRCAGTCCAAGGTAACACTTTTCTTTCCTTATAGAAATCTACTTCAACAAAGTAATTCAGCCTATCTTGATTAAGGAAGGTGAAATAAATTACACGACAGATGTTCCTTACATTCTCTTTAAAATAGTGGGAACCTTGACAACTAGTTTTAACTAGACAACCAGTTTTAAGATGCTAGATCTCATGAAAAAGGATATTTAAAAAAATACTGGGTCTTATTTGAAGGATATTGAATGTATTGTTGTCAACTGGGCAAGTTTTCTGACCACACTAAGTTGTGTCAAGTCACTGTAGGGAAGGGATGCCATCCTGAGGAATTTAGATAGGCTGGAGASGTGGGYCTATGTAAACYTCATGAAGTTCAACRAGGCCAAGTGCAAGKTCCTGCACCTGGGTCATGGCAATCCCAAGCAAAAWCACAGGCTGGGTGAAGAATGGACWGAGAGCAGCYCTGGGGCAAAGGACTTGGGGTGTTGGTTGGTGAAAAGCTCARCATGACTCAATATTGCACTTGGGGCTGTGTCAAAAACAAGTATGATCAGCAGGTCAAAAGGGGTGATTCTTCCCCTCTACTCTGCCCTTGTGACACCCTGGAGTCCTGCATCCAYCTCTGGGRCTCCCARCACAAGAAAGACATGRACTTTCTCCCAGAGGRGGGACAYGAWTTAATCACAGGACAGGAGCTCCTCTCTTATGAAGACAAGATGAGAGAGCTGGGRCAGTTCAGCCAGGAGAAGAGAAGGYTCTGGGGAGATCTTAAAGAAYTTYYCTGTACCTGAATGTAGGCCTACAAGAAGGCTGGAGAAGGAYTTTTCACAATGTAGTGATAGGACAAGGGGGAATGGCCTTAAGCTGARTAAGGGCAGGTTTAGATTAGATATTCCAAAGAAGTTCRTAACTGTGAGGGTGGTAWGGTGCTGGAAGACATTTCCCAGAGAGGTTGTGGATACCCCATACCTGGAGGTGTTCAAGATAAGGATGGATGGGTCTCTGAGCAACCTGATATAGTGGAAGTTTCCCTGCCCATGTCAGGGGGTTTGGATCTTTGAGGTCCATTCCAACCCAAAACATCCATTCAATGATTCTACAATATTCAATATGAGGAAAGGTGAGCAACCTTTTCAAGTGGAACACAAGTACATTCAAGCAAAGTCACAATTACAGCTAAAGGTAGTCCACTAAATGTATGTTTTGCTGTGGCTAAGTGACTAAAGGAGATTCTTTCAAGGTTACAACTTAGAAATACTTTAGATCATTGACCCAGAAGAGCTTTGCAATGTCTCTAAAGTAGCTGTTGCAATCTGTTACAGTAGATAACTTAGGGAAACTTTAGTTCACAAATCAATGTCCCAATAAAATCAAACAACTCCTTTCCTAGTTGTCGTAGTTTATTGTATCAAGGCCCTACTTGATGTAGTTTTAGTTGCTGTGTCATTGATCCAATTGATTGGAATGACTTCTCTTGAGCTTTTAATTTACACAGAATCTTTGTAGAGGAGAGGTATTCAGCCTGGGCACTGGAATATACAGTAAAGTGTAATTCTAGCTAGTCAGGAAAGTGATTTGTTTGGTGTTTTTTACATCTGATTTCAGTGACTCTGAGATCACACATATGGGTTAAAACCAGTTTCAGCTTCACTGTAGGTTGAAGCACTGTTGGTTGTTGGACTAATATAAATAAGGTCAGGAATAAGTATTTAGTCTTATGTGMAAAAAAGATTCTATTAACTGTGACTTTGCCTGCTCAGGGCTCTCTACATCAGATACAGAGCCTAATTGTTCTGTTCTGCTCTGATGGACCAGAGCAGCTGCAAAAGGAGCTTATCCAATTCCCTAAAGCAGGGAGGGAACTTCCAGTGGTGTTGGCTTTAACTTGCATTGTCAAGTGCCTTCTGTCAGAAATGAGCTGAGCTAGGGGGTGGAAAGTGACCTATGGCTKTTTGGCCCTTGTATCTCTCAGGTTTATCTTGGATGTAGGCTGTGACTGGGATGGAGGAAGATGTAGTAAGCCATTTACAACAAACTTGCTCTTCACTGTGTTATTTTAGACATTCTAACCATGGATTAGTCAGTGAAATCAAAATCCTTAAGGCCTTTGGGGTGCTCTGGATTTCATTGACTTACTGTTGTCATCTCTTCAGAAGCAGGTGAAAGCTCTAGGAAAGATCTTGCARATGGTTTTATTTCTAGCAGTCCACAGAAGAAGAAAGATCCTAGATGCATACAGATACAAATACTTCCTTGTATTACTCCTAACAGGACCAATTATTTGAACAGTTTGGCTGTTGGAAGCATGTATGAGCTGTAGATACTCTAAGAATCCTGTGATRTGACTCATCTCACCTAATTTAAGCCATCTGCAAATTCAACATCCAGTTTTTTATCATCTAGAGTCCCTGCTGGCCTTGGGATGTAGGTAGCTACGGCTGATGATTAAAACCTCTCTCTGGAAATGTATRTTTTCTCTGCACTTATGACAGAGCAAGAGTGAATATCTGGTTTTTAGCCTTCATTCAAAAGTCAATGATAGATTTTTGTAATTCAAACTAAAGAGCTGCTCCTACAAGCAGAGAGAAGAAGATTGCATTAAAAATAATTTGCTTGTCATTCTCTGATGAAAGATGATTGGTACAGGCAAAAGAAACGTGTTTTAGCCCAAGGCTATAAAAACTTCATGCATATTTCAGATAAGTTTCAAAAATAAGCAAGTCAGAATATCAGAAAATCCTAAATTTCTCACAGCTTTGTTGACTAAATAATGAAAAAAATTCCTTCTCTTTAGATTTTGCATTTAGTACTTTGGCTAAATTCCCTGTAACAATTTGCAGGGCCAGGCCTAAATTAGGCAGGATTCAAAGACTTAACTTTTGGTCTGTAAGACTTTTTTAATAACTTAGAAAATCTTCTCAATAGCAGCAGAAGGTTATAAAAGCAAAAGCTGTAACAAAAGCTATATTCCCTAGGGATGACCCAGTGCTTACAGGGTAAATTTGTTGCATGCASCAAGCAAACATGAAATTAAATCAACTGCATGTGTTAATTACTTGGCTAGGTCTGTGAATGTCCTGAGAACAGTGAGAGAGGATACTGGGAAATAGATAACATATTCTCCTTTTATATAATTAATAAACCATGGGGGAAAATAAGAAGACGTATAAAGAATATTTTCTTTATAGACACTTCTTCACGAAGATCTTCTAGCACTTAGAGAAATACTGAGAAGTGACACAGGACACACAACATCTGCCGAGGCCCCAGTGTCATAGTGTGCAAAGCATAAGGGTGAGAGCATTATAGAATAGCTTGGCTTCTCCCTGAAATACATCAGCCTTTACTCGATGGCAATCGGAAGCTTGTACTTTGTGTTCTTTGTTTTGGTTCTCTTTGTGATACCAAGCTACCAGGAATAACAGGGTTCAAAAAATAGCCTTCTGAAATGCCCCAAGATATACTACTTCAGGGCATGCTTTTCCTAGAGAGGAAAACAGTAGAGAAAATCTTGGGAGGTTGATTTGGCTGCTTTTCTGAAGGCAAGTCAGCTGTCAGACTTTTATTGTTACTCAACTGATATTTCAGCAAGGATTACATTTATGGTAAATATGTGAAGCAGATGAAGGCAGTGACTCTTGAACTAGATTGGTTCAGAAAAAAAAAAAAAGGTCTTGTCATTCAGATAGCTCTGAAACACAAGACCATTGTTAGCAGCATTTTTTTGATTATGCAATTTTTTAATTATTTTTCCTTCATTAAGGAAATCCAAGGGACAATAGAGCCAGAAAGACAATGGACACAATGAACACATATGTGACAGAATGTTATAAGAAAGAAAAACCCCAGAGTTTTGGAAAGACATTTGTTGAACATTTTCTTTCACAGGTTTTGGAGGACCAGCAAAGCAAAACATTGAATAGTTACGCTACTGAAAGCTAGAGTTTCCTTAGTCCTTTAGTCCTTGTGGGCTTAATGACCAACTTGACCTTTTCTATTCTATTCTATTCTATTCTATCTGAGCAGTAAAATCATAGAAGATAGAGTCTAAGCTTTTCATGGCAGACACTGACTCTGCTTTATATAGTAACTACCAAATTAGATACTATTGCAACAGCAATAGTAGTTTTCACATAGCATGTGCCAATTTGCTTTCCCAAAATCATGGCATTTTTAGAAGTTCTATACAAGTCCAAAACAAATTCAAGCAGATATTTTAATTCACTTCAGATTTTGACCCCTTAGGGTTTRCTCTAATCRTATCATATTTTATATCTTTATGTGWTAWTTTCAAGACCAATAAATTGAGTTTCTTTCACTTTATTTTAAGACTGACAACTAGGATTCTTACTGCATTTACAAGACTCCAAGATCTATGCTCTTAAGTAAAAGCCAATATATCATCATGAAACACCAAATACTGGTAATTATGTGTTGGGAAAGCAGAAGATGACAACTCCTCACCTTCAAATGACTATATATAAATGTACATTGCAAAGAGCAAGTGTTAACTGCTTCTAAATACCAAGATGAGCTCAATGCTGTGATTTTGTGTCAGCCTTAAAGGCAAGATCCACTCACTACTGTATATAACATTTAATCAAGTACAAATGGTTTCATCTATTCCTTCTTCCTAGTTCTCTGTCTCTTTCCTTTATGCCTTGGGKATACTTCCCTCCTCTGCAAGAATATTAAAGTAAATATATATTCTCAGATTTCAGAGAACAGTAATTACAGAATAGAGAGATCAAATTTCCACAGCTTGTAGTTTTCATTACTTCATCCCTTGCTCAGTGATGTGAACAGACAAGCTCCAAAAAACAGCTGAAGCCTGGTGTGGAGGACTGATTTTACCACGAGAAGAGGAGGGGGGATTAAGGGGGGTGTAAGGGGCTTGTGAACAGATTCAGATGCACAGGAGAGGTGGGGAGAGGCAGAAGCAGTGATACTGCAGAAGGGAGTAATTTTGGACATAAACCCAGAGAATTAACTTCTCTTTTGATCACCAGGCCCATGAACACCCCCGTTAAACTTGTTGTAGGAGAGAAAATTGGTGGTGAAACCACTCCCTCTCATTGCCCTTTTGAGGTGGTGTAGGGTGTCCTGTTCTCCTGTTCCCAAATGTGACAGGGTTATTTCTCAGACAGAAGAGGTGTAGAGTGTCCTGATCTCCCATTTCCAAATATGACAGTGTTATTTCTCAGACAGAAATCTCATAGAACTGGGATCAGCAGATTTTTAGTATGTGCATTTGAAAATGAACAGAAATTAAAAGGCAATAGTCAGTTGCCTGTATGCTCCTGAAATCCTCACTCCTCCTTTTGAATTCACCAGGATTAGAGGTTTCCATACCTTTCCATGTGGTCATCTCCAAGGATCAGATGGGATTAGATGGTGAGGAGACMTTTAAACCCGTGGTTCCTTCATTTCCATCAACACTGTTTGTGAAGAGAAGTGATCCCATTAGATCTCTGCTAATGTTTTCCTTACTTTCTCTCTGAAAGTGGTAAGATGGTGCACGCAGGAGAATTGCTGTAGGAGGATGAGCCTGATTGTGATCATGGTCCTCTGTGGCCCCAATCKTCCCCACTCATTTGGAGGTCCAAAAGAACAATGTACCACACTGCATTTAAACTCTCAGAGACASTGAAGAGAAAGGCAATAGTTTTGAGGGTTCTCATCAAAATAAGTATAAAACATAATTCAATCTAGCTGGAAACTCTTAATATGTTTTTTATTGTATTTGGAAGTGCTTGGGAGTCCTCAGTTCTAGACCTCAAAGTCCATCATTACCAGGCACTGACAAGCAAAGGAAAATGCAGATAAAAAAACCATCTCAGACTGCAGCTTGATAAGTCCTTCAGTGTGGAGAAACCCAGTGTCTGGACAAGAAAGTCCTTCAGAAGCAGCAGTCAAGGTGCCCTCCTGATGAAGAGTTTGAAAACTAAGGTATAATTTGCTACAGTCCCAYGCAAATTCCCATCTGGAATTTGTAACGAGCAGAGCTCACCTCCAGCAAATTCCACTCCATGAAACACCAGTGGGCCCCACAACACAACAGATGGCCTCAAATATTCTTGTATCATCTTCCCTCTTACTCTCCATAATGGAAGTTTCCTTCCCTGCATGTTGTGTTGGGCTTTGTCAACTGGCGTGTTGGCTGCTCTGGCTGAGGCACAGTTTTCCTCACTGATCTACATTCACACACGATAAGCAGGATGGAATTTGCCAGCATATCAGCTGGAGTTTGCAATTATAATTTGTCACTCTCTCCAGGTTCAGTCTTGCTTTTGAAACTGTTTAGGGTTCACATTTGGAAAAAGCCTCCCATAACCCCTTGTTTTATTCCTTAGTCATAGAAATAACTGATTCCCATTGCCCACACTGTAYGTTATTTCAGATCTTGGCCCATCAGTAATGAATGTTCATATATGTATGTACAGTTGCAGGTAAAGCTGACATCCATTGTGTCATGCAGGACTATCAGATCTCCTGAGGGGACACCAAGATCCATTTGACTGTTGCCTCACCTTGCTGGGAAGATGCGAGGTGTCACCTTACCTGCATGTGTAAGACATGCGCTCYCTTGGACACAAAGTTGGATCCCAAGTTGTAGACAGCTTAAGGTACATCTGACACTTCAGAGATTCTTGTATTTAAAAGCCCTCTGGCTTTTTAAATACAGCATCCTGTACCTCACTGCAAGCTCCCACATAAGCCAATGTAGCAGACACTGCGTGTCTTGGGGTGCAGCTTGATTCCTGCCCTGATAATGTCATCATCTCTTCAATCAAGCTGGGGTCTCTTGCAGTGCAGACTTGGACAAACATTTTAGCAGGAGCGTGGAGATAGAACAAGGGGCAATGGTTTTAAATTGAAGGGGGGATTATTTAGATTAAATATAAGGAAGAAGTTTAATAGAAAGAATACAGTGAAACACTGGCACAGGTTGCCAGAGAAGATGTCCCATCCCTGGAAATATTCAAGGTCAGGTCGGACAAGGCTCTGAGCAACCTGATCTATGAGAGTTGTCCCTCAGTTCATGTCGGGAGGGGTGGACTAGGTGATCTAAAATGTTCCCTTACAGCCCAAGCCATTCTACGATTCTGTTTGGGGGACATAAACAGGGGGAATGGTTGTGGATGAATGTTCTAGGCTATGATTTMTTCAGATTTCTTCTAAATTTTATTTAAATGCATCAAACTTGCCTTGAGTGTCATCTCCACAGCTGCTAAACTGTCACTCATAGTCAGCTTCGAAAAGGAGAGATAAATTGACTACCACGGTGTCATCACTTAAAGATCTTTTAAAAATTCTTTAAAATCGTTRCAAATCAAGTCTTTACCAATCCTTTCCAAACAGAGGGGGAGGAGGGAAAAGAACAGAAAGGGGGCTCTAAGCAGGGAAGCCCTGCTGCCCTTTCCCTCGGTGAAGCCCTTTGCTGAGGGGGAGCTGGGCACGAAGGCGCCCGTAATCTGAGGGGCACCGCCTCTCCCCGCCGCCTGCCCGGGGTGCTGCGGGGCAGCGGGGGACAGCGGGGACAGCCCCCTCA
>NW_026623235.1:6916011-6983919 GCF_030028575.1 Malurus melanocephalus
GAGAAAATACTCCTTGGGATACCTCCACACTGTGTTTTGATGTTCTGGATTTAGAATTTCTTTGAATTTCTTGGCGATAAACCTCATTTGTTACACTTCCTTCTCTGACTGCTTTACAAGCATTAGGTTTTGGATTTTTTTTTTTGCTTGTGTTGTATGTCTTGCCCTTGCAAAGACAAGCTACTCCAAGGTATGAAGCCCCATCATCCAGCAACAAAGGAATTTCAGCTCTTCAGTTCAGTAATAGATATTTGTGGGTGGTTTTTGGTGGTTTTTTTTTTTTGGGTTTTTTTTTTTTTTTTTTTTTTTTTTTTTTTTTAAAGTATTCGGTGTTAAGTATCATGCGACAACAGAGCCAGTTCATGTAGCAGATCTTTGGTCATTGCACCCCCAAAGCACTGGTGAGAGTCTCCTGTGACCGCTTCTCCATCACTCACAGTCTCTGGCCTGGTGTTGGGTGAGGGGACTCTGACACACCAATCCCTCAGGCACRAGAAAATAGGGGGTTTCTTCCAAACAACACTATGAGGTTTTCTCYTAAACAACTTAAACAACTCCATGATTCTATGGAGCAGAGAGCCAGGGCTTCTAAAGAAACATTCCCTGCTTGTGGAAACCCAGCAGGCCCAAGTCTGCTTCTTATGCTTGGGGCAAGAAAGAAAAAAGAGGACAGACAGGCCTTTCTATAACCTTTCCTCTTCCCCTTACTCCTAGCCAGCCTGGGGCTGTCCCGATCTTAGAGCAGCTTTGAGAAGAGATTAGCCAGAGCACTCTGGGCTGCAGCTGGAGCTTCTTCCACCTCCAGCCTTCCTCAGGCTTTCCCAGTTCAGAGCTGGCAAAACTGCCCAACATCAGCTCTGTCCTGGGTCACTTTGATCACGGCAACAGGAGCATTTCTGGGCTGGAGCAGCACTGGGACATTTTTGATGCATTTCATCCCCTTCTTGTGGCTGTTACTGATAGGTTTTGCTTGCCACTGACCACAACTCAACACGTCATCCCAGACTAAACAGCAAACCTGTTTTGCTGTGGGGAGAGYGGAGCAGCCAGCAGAACTGGGATGTGTTTGTCCTGACCCTGCTCTTTAGATGGGTATTGAGGGGGCCAGCTTGTTTTTCCTCACYCATGCCCTTGCCACACCATCTTCTTATAAGCTCTTTCTGTCCCCTCAGTGAGGTCATCTTGTGKTGCCAAAGCTGCAGAAAGGGGCTTTAGTGTAGTTTGAAAGTCAATCCAAATTATCCTGCAATTACCATTTGTGTTTATAACAACGTGAAGGAATGCACTCCTTTGCCCCTGGGCAGTAGTCCAGCCTACCCTTGCTTCCTCATCTGCTCCCACCCTCCAGTCTATCAGAAGTGGCTGTCAAAAGCAGGATCACACAGGAGYCATCCCAAATTTCCCCCTTGTACTCTGAGAGCTGGAGGGATGTTTCTTACAGCAGCTTCTTGTGTGCATTAAACTTAATTAACTGCAGTCTCAGAGGACAGAAACTGGAGCAATGGATCACCCTATTCCCTGCTGTGTTGATACCTCCCCATAGTCAAATAATCAGATTTATGTGGTTCCCTTTTCACTTCTTGCACAGACAGATGACCCATGACAGTGCTGAATGAGGAAATGACCACATGAATTCCTGTGCCTTGCRTCATTCAGGACAGATCTGATAGCCAGAGCCACCCCTCTGGCCTTAAATTTGCACAGTGGTTTGGGATGTGAGSCATAGTTAAAACAGCTCTGAAGCCYTTCCACACCTTAGCACTGGTCACTTGGCTTGTGCCTACTGCCAGAAGAGCTGGAATTGATAAAATTGGCCACAGATTGATCTGAATGAAATGGTATTGGTAACAGCACGGATAGAAAAGACCATCACATAGCCATCATCTCSAGGAACTGAATGCAGACCTATCACAGAGGCAGAAGGCAATGCTATCTCCTGTCAGATAACAGGGAAAGACTCACTGAAGAGTGAGTGACTGACCTGAGTGGGGRAARAAAAAWAAAAAAATCCCTGCAACACATTCACTCAAGCACTGGGGCAGCATCGATGATAGGCAGCAGACTGGATAGTCCACAAACACGGACCAGTCCCGAAGCAGGAGAGAGGCAGTGGAGGAGAGAGGCTTTGCTGTAAATGCAGAAGGAGGTGCCAGGAGGGAGCAGTGTCTGGAGGAGGAGGATTTGACAGTGAGAATCTCACTTTTGGCACAGGAGTCTTGGCAGGTCTTGCAGGGGAGCTGAATGCTGCCTGTATATGACGTATCTGAGGACAGTCCTTGGGTCTAGAGAAAATCATCCGGGGTGTGATTCAAACACTCTTCTCCTGTAAAAATTCAAAAGCACTCAAAWTTGCTTTATCTGGGTGCTCTGCAGTATCTTTTTCCCCCAAAATGCCAGAAATAACCTCAAGAGACAGTGAAAACTGAAAGGAGAATATTGCAGGTTTTTAAWAAATACCAGCTCAGCTACAGTTTAGAATGGCAGGTAAAATCTTACTTCTACACATAGTCAGCAGTGTAAGGTGCCTGTGTGCTTGTTATATAAAGCAGCTATAAGATCATGGAAGAGTGAACAAACAAACAGAGGGAACATGTTAGACTCCAGGACTGCAGGCTCCAGCAYGCTCCCAGCCCAGTGAGACAGCCTGCTGAACAAGGGATATTCAAAGTTTCAGTCTTCTCAGTACCCTCCTTGTAGTTGTTCCAAATGAAAGGCTTGCCATGATTTTCAAGCCATGAGATATTTACTGTTTGTGGAGAATCCCTCTCCCTCCTCTCTGATGCAGCGTGGCTGCACAAAGTGACAGGCTCAGCATTAGGAGGATCCTTTCTATGCTGTGTCTCTGCCCCACTCATGCCGAGTTGGTAGCATTAAAAATAGCTTTCCATGAAAGGTAACACTTGACATCTGCATCCCCATGTTTCCTTACCATCAAAATTTCCAAAGTTTTGCTTAAAAGAGCCTGCTSAAGTCTCTCATCTTTGGCATTGTGTTCTTAGGGGATGAATAACTGGAAATTAGAGCTGAGCGCTGCCTCAAGCCTGGACTATAAGAGCAGGCAAGCAAAGAAACATTGAAAGATAGAGTCTGAGCAGGGGTGGGGGGGAATGGCTCTGGGTGTTTCTGTGTGGCTGCTAATATTGACAATCAGTTACTGACTGGAACTGTTATGAYATGCTGTTTCAATTGGAGCACATTAGAGAGATGGCTTATAGTGAYGTTGTCCCCCACCTTCTGTAATTCCTGTGTTACACTCATTAATGCCCAAGTTCAGCATCCCACATGAGTGAGTCTTACAGGAATGTGTGGCTGCTCCTTCATTCTGGGTGCTGTTATGATTTTTGAGTGAGACTATTTACTCACTTAAGTGAGAATCAACTAGTTTCTGAAGCCTTTAAATTTTATTAATGACTCCTCATTACTTATCTCTTAAAAGAAAAATGCATTTCCATATGTACAAAAGTGGATTTTAGGTGACTTCCTAGGTCAGAATTTAGTCTCGTGTAGAGTTTTAGATGCTTCCAGGTGGATAACAGCTGAACAGAGAGTGTATGCTGCAATCTGTGAGTTGGATCCTAGGTGGAATCTGGGCATGTGCATCCTTAGGTGATTGTGAAGMAGGGCTATTTGCCATTCCAAGGGTCAAATGCTTGAGCATTACAGAATGCAGTGACAAGGATGAGAACAAGAGCTGAGTAGTGATTCCTATATCCTCTTCAGTTATTTTTGSTTTCTGTGATTCTGAATTCTTTATGATAGTTTTGCAAGATAAAGGTTTTTCTAATGTTTCCAGTAGCATCAGCTGAGCAAGGGGGTAAATAGTGATTTAGAATGAAAACCAGGCAAAAATGCAGTGCTAGCTTGCTTGATTTTTTTTTTTTTTTTTTTTTTTTTTTTTTTTTCCTATTTGGAAAAGAAACAAAAAACAAATTAGTGGCGTCAAAAATAACTACATCCTCTTGGAACCTCAGCTGAACATACTGAGTCAAATTCCCCCAGGTATAATACATTAAAGTACGTCCTGATTTGCTTATCAAAACAAAGAATGAGTATGCACACGCCAGGGGTGGGGTGCTGAGTGGTGAAGGTGTTTTACTATGGAATGGAAATTCTGAGTGTGAGTCTTGCAGCCAAAGGCCACTCTCTTCTCTCCAGCTGTTCCTGGTCTTCCTGGTAGAAAAGTTCAAACAAACCAAATGCTGTGCTGGTCATGTTGTTCCCCTGACTCCTCTTGGTGTGCATTAAAACTTCTATGCAGCCTGCACTGGATATAGGTTTGAGACCTTTGTTGTGGAGGCTGACTTAACATGAATAAAACAGCCTTGAACTGCCCAGAGCTGTCATCTCCTTCTTTCCTGTAGTGCAAATTTGGTTCTGCTTGTGGCTGGCACACACTGATCTCGAGCCTTTGCTCTTCCCTGACACAGATTTGTTCTGTAGTCACTACTTCCTCTTTATTCATTTCCTCTGCTTCGGCTCCTGTGCCTGTTCCTGGCAAAGCACAGCAAGCACAGAGCTGTGAACAGCCATCTGGGGAGAAACCACTGGAGGAGAAACCCATGCTCCCTAATCTCTGCTGAATTTCTGCATGTGTGGCACATATACAGGCCATYCAGTCCACTATAATGTGTGGGACAAGACTGTTCCAACTTATCCRTTTCCTTGTAATGGAATTTTGCTGCTCCTCTCTGTAATGGTTCCTGGAACACTGATGTTTGCCATATAATACAGACCTCTGAGACATTTTTTTTTTAATCTCAGATAATCCAAGAAGTTGTTGTTATAATGTTCCCACTTTCTACTTCACCAGTGACCCAGCCTGGTAATTACAACACCACTGAGTTTCTCTTAGATTTGGCAATAGGTGTCATGTGCTTGAATGATGAGTAGCCCCAGCTGTTGTGTTTAATTTTATTTATTTAACCTGAACTCATGTGAATTCAACAACATCTAATCTACTGTGCACTGAATGAATCATGCAGAACAGTTTGTAAAAATCCTGGATATAGCTTCAGCGTACGCAAGCCATTTTCCTGGAAGAAGTTGTGTAGAATTTCATTAGCTGCATGAGTCTGGTAGGAAGCTCTTCATGTGTGATGCATTGTTTCTCTGGGATTTTTAATGTGTTGTGAAAGCCTGCTGATGCAACACTCATCCTTCAGTTTGACATTACCAAAAAAAAAGGAAAAAAGGAAGTTATTTTTATCCTGAGTGGTTTTATTTGGAAAATATTATCAACTTATTACTCTTGTATAGCATCTTCAGCTGATTTTCTGTTGCTAAACACTTCTATGAATATACTGTTACATCAGGCTGTATATATTTAGCCTTAGCAGGATGAGTTACAGATGCTTTGGGAGGATCCTTTAGAGGAGAAAGGTGGATCATGGAAAAATATCTCATCCTCATGAGTTTGCCTTAATAAAGACCACAGAAAACACAGAACTAGAAAACTAACCAGGATAATAACCTTTCTATGGCTCATGCAGAGCACAATGTATTGGACAGTGGTCCATTTCCTGAACTGTGCTATAGATGTTAAGCAGATATTCACTCTGCTGGAGGTGTTCACCCACACTAGAAGTAATTTGTTCGATTCTCCTGATGATTCAGGTTTTAGGGTTGTTCTTTCTTTTAATTGCTGTATAGATTGATTGCTTCTTTATTTATTTTTSTGTAAAATCACTCCTCAGAAATACCCGTTCTTCATCAAAAGATGGGAAGATGACTGAACATCTTCAGTGTCTGCTTGTGAAGGCTTTACTGGGAAAGCCTCTCCTGATTCTAGCACTTCCCGATGGTCAGAGCCCAAGCAGCCAATTTTTTCATCTCCATCAAGGAGATCACATCCACCAAATCTGCAGAAAACCATAAGCTGCCTTTCAAAAGGGATCACTGACACAAATGTCCTTTCCCSTTCTCTCCCTTCTAGGCACTTACAGCAAGTCCAGCCTCCCTGTTATCAAAGCAGGATTTTTAAGAACCAGTGTAGTGTGACAATGTTTGCATTGGGTCATGGTGTTGATCCTCTATTCTGAATTGCTTTAGATGTTTGAATGTACAGAAACCTAGGCTGAAACTGTATCCAGGACTATGTTGTTATTTTTGGGAAGCATTGTTCTTGGAACATTTCTCCCAGTGAGAGCCAGCAGCTGTTTTAAAATCTATCCTTGAGATGTGCACCTAGTAGGTCAATAGCAATGCCAAATGCATGCATTTCTACTGATATTTTTCCAGAGAAACTGCTGGAAGGCAGCAGTATATTTCACAGGGCAGGCATTCTTGGCTGCAAGGCAGGGACTGGACGAGTACAATTGCTCCTGCTATAAGACAAGATCAGGTTTGTGACCAGCTGAAAAACCCAAACATACATAAGCCTGTGGAACCTCACGAGACACTTCTTGGTCCTMGGGGAGTTGGCTGATGTAGCTCCAAGCCAGCCTCCATGATATATGAAGTCAAGTGAAGTTCAAGGTGACTGGAAAAAGGGAAGTGTCATACCTCATAAAGTTCAAGGCAAGTGCAAAGTCCTGCCCATGGGCTGGGTCAATCCCTGTTGTCAATACAGGCTGGGGGATGCAGGATTGAGAGCAGCCCTGTGAAAAAGGACTTGGGAGGAATGGTGGTAGAAGAAAAGGTGGACATGAGACAGCAGTGTGTGCTTGTGGACCAGAAAGCAAAAAATGCCCTGGACTGCATCAAAAGGAGTGTGGACAGCAGATCACGGGAGTGGTTCTTCCCCTGTACTCTGCTCCGGTGAGACCTGCCTGAAGTACTGAATCCATTTCTCYTACTACAAGAAATGGAGGAGTCCAGAGGGACACAAAAATGATGAGAGGACTGCAACACCTGTCCTGTGTGGAAAGGCTGAGAGAGTTACGGTTATTCAGCTTGGAGAAGGCTTCAAGAAGATCCTGTTGTGGCCTCTCAATACTTAAAGGCAGCTTGTGAGAAAGATGGGGATGGACTTTTTAGCAGGGCCTGTTGCGGTGACAGGAGATAATGGTTTTAAACTGAAAAAGGATTGATTTAGATTAGATATGAGAAAGAAATTTTTTACTCTGAGGGTATTGAAAGACTGACACAGGTTGCCCAAAGAGAAAATAGATGCCCCATCCGCAAGGCCAGATTGGATGAGGCTCTGAGCAACCTGGTCTAGTGGAAGGTGTCYCTGCCCCTGGTAGGRTGGTTGGACTAGATGACTTTTAAAGGTCCCTTCCAACCCAGACCATTCTGTGATTCTGTGATGCTCTTATTTTTAAGAGGATTTTGAAGGACTGGTAGTCTCTGTSAAGCTTTAGGCCAGTTTCTCCTTTGGCGACACAATGCTGTGTACCTGCTTACACATGGACAGATTTTGTCATTTAAAAAAACCCTGATGTTTGGAAGTGGCAGGGAAGGAATCAATGCCTAAGTGAGTAACAAGGAGTGTTCTCTCCATAACAATACTTTTTAAATAGCCAAGAAACATAGAGTAGTCAGGGACAAAGCTTGTCTGCAAGGTACCAGACTGGAAAGTTGACACATTAGTGTTAGTTCTTCTGTCAGCTTTCAAACAGTTTCTGTCATGAATGTTTAATTGAGTTTTTTCTTCAATTACATCCTTGCATGGATAGGCAAGAAACATGTCAGACTTGCAGCATATTTTTACATGCTAATTTCCATGGGCTAAAGCATCTTGCAGGACATTCTCTGGAGCAAGTCTCTTCACAAAGTAACTAAGGTGATGGACCTTTAAGTAATTAATGATTTCAYGATCCTATTTTTCTGAGGGGGGCTTTTGATGTTTTGTTGGGAYGTCTAATGGTTTCTTTTTTCCTTCCAAATACCCCAAATTTAGAAACAAACTAATGTACAATTTTTAAATGATATTTCAGAATTGCAGGTATTWTCGCACATTTCATAGACCCTTTGTCCTTGTTGATGAGGAAACAAAAGGCACAAAAATGTAAGTGGTTACTCAGGAATGTGAAGTCAATTACAGTATTGCACAGGACATCTGCCATGCTTTAAGCTGAACATCTCTCTCAGTACCAAATTCCTTTAGAAAATGTAGAGGCTCTCATGAATTTTCAATATTCAACACCTCTTTTAAAAGACCTCTCTAAGTTCTTCTGTCCAAGGAAAGATTTGAGACCATATGRTTTATATTTCCCAAGTGCCCATCTTATGCTGCTTATCCAGGTTTCAGTCTGCCACACACTGAGGTGGTGACTGTGACACAGAGAGCAGCCTCTTCTGTAGCAGTGGCTGACTTGTCCCATTTGGTGATTTTTGGTCCAGTCAACCACAAGGACAGACTAACAATTTAGAAAAACACCTTGAACAGCAAAATGACTTTACAGCTCACCTCCTAGTAATTTTTTGCTGTGGAGCACCAAAAAGCTCTGCTGTATTCTTGTCTTTCAAAAGCAAACAGCCTGTCCCTCTCCTTTGYAGTATCTACCTGTTATGCAGCACAGACTGAACTGTGTTGCTTCTATTCAGGTGGTCTGCAGCCATCCCCACCTCATAATACAGAAATTAAAACCCCCTTGCTCCAAAAAACATCCGTCTGGGTGGTGAGAGACCTTGGAGAACAATAGGAATTATGACAGTCAGATGTGGAAGCACTTTGCATAGATATAACCATCTTTCAATTRAACACATATCACCCTTTTTTTCAGCTAGTTTTATGCCCTTTTAAATCCAAATTTAAACCCAGGTGACCAAGAATATTTCATAGTTTACTTGYTTTATTCTCTCTAAACTCTTGTAGTTAATAGAGTAACATTGTGAATGCAATACAAGAATTCAGATTTAGATTTCATCTGTTTCTCCCTGGTGTTCTGGGGATATCTTCCATGTGTTATAATTCTTCTGCGCAATGCTAGGTTTTCTTCCATTTTCTACTCAAAGTACCATTACTCACTTTCCAAGCACTTAGTGGCAAGGACAGTTCTTGAGGACAGCCATGCTCTGTAAAGACAACTCAGCTACAGAGGCCTCATTCAATGTGCATAGAACTGGAAACCTTTTGTCTGAAGGAGCTGGGGGTAGAAYTATATCCTACAGGGTAAACAAAGGCAGAGCTTGGACCTTCTTATGAACAGTCCTTTGAAGAATTCTGTTCAACTCAATTCTTGGACATAGGAAAAAGAAAGGCATGKTTTTTTAGTACACCAGAGCCTCATTTTACATCATTTCAGTAAATACAACTCTAATAACTACAGAAATCAATGAGTGATGTCCACTGTAGGAAAGCAGACCAGCCTAGAGAGCTTTTCTGTGGTCTGACCCAACTCACTTCCATTCACAAGTGAACCACACTAAATGTATATATGTCCAACTCCCATTGCTCATCTGATGAATGGTAAACTTAAATCAATAATTCAAAAAATCAGTTGTTTTCATGCATTATTATTTTCCCTTTTCCAAAACATTGACATAGCCAGGGTCCTCTCAAGAAAAGCCAGGTATGGAAAAGAGAAATAGTGAATTATCTTCTCAGCTGAGGGATTTTTCTTGGGCAAAGTTAAGGTCTGTAAGAAAGGAAGATACTCTCACTGTTTCCACACTACTTGAACAATATTGCACTCAAATCTCTAGTGCAAAAAACTTCTCTTAGCAATGCATTCCAGTTGTACATCATGCAGCAGATCAGATTTAGATCTAGCCTGACTGCTGGTTCTCTAGTTACACAAATAAGCAAATTTTCCTTTATTACCTTGGTCTATATAAATATTTCCACTGATGTGAAGCAGCATGTTGGGGCCAAATTAAGTAGAAAAAAAGTTCTTTGGATGCAGTCTAGTTCAATCAGAAGACACAGGCTTGTTATAGTAATTCTTGCATGAAGTTTATGGTCTATGTGATYCAAGATGTCACAGTCCATAATGGTCCTTTCCAGCCTTAAAAGTCTGTGAATTCCTCTTCTAATCAGTTCCTCAATACTTACGGGAATGTCTTAATCTCTTGCTGTATGTAACAGACAAGATATGGATGGAATTTAATACTTCTATCTCAAAATGTAAATTTATATATATATCATATATGATTTACACACAAAAATCACACTCTAGATAAAATAAAGCAAAGTGTAGACATTGATCATTCTTTTTTTCAAGCAATTGCTTATAAATTTAGTAAGCTGTCTGAATTTTCTACTTTTCAGTCTGTTCTCATTACAGACATGGCATAAGGCTTTGTAGTAAATTTGGAATTTGCTGAGTGAGAAAATGAAGATTTACACAAAGCTAAATTGAACAAATGGTGAATAATTGATTTAACTGACCTGACAGCTCACACTGTGCTTGTAAATAATACATAACTTCGTACTATACTGATAATTTAGTATTCTGTGCTTCTACATTCYTTTCAGTAAGTTACTGCAAGGAGCAAATGATCTTTGACCAACCTAAAAAGACAAAAATATGCTTACCAAGCATATTCTGGTACCCCAGTTGTAGATTGCAATAGTCTGATACCATGCTGATAAAGCAGCTTCTTAAAGACTGACTGCCCTTTCATCTTTTGTCTCTAAAATATTGTTGGAAAGATAACGTCAATATAACTATTTCATACTATTCCTCATGCCCCCAGCTTCCAGAGCCAGATCACCTGTGTAAATTGACCCAGCACTGCTGTGGTGAACAGAATCACAGCCACTTGTGCTGCTCAGACTGTCCTGCATTTCCTTTTCTTTTAAGGCATGTGTTTGAACTCTTAATCAAATGCATAAGCACATGCTATTTGCTATTTAAACCGGTTCCTGAGGTATGCATACAGCCCTAAGCTGATACATACGTCTGATAGCTTCATTGCCTTGTAACTACTGTAATAACCCATATAATGAGGGTGTGAAAGCCACTAGGAACTGGCAGCCTTCCACACCCACCTTGCAGGAATGCAGCTGCAGGAATGCAGCAAAGCACAGAGCAGTGGAGAGTTCKGTCTGTTTTGTACCGGGATCTATTCTCCTAACACTGAATTGCATCCACTCAGAGAAGACAAACAGCAGCTCTTAAAGACAGCAGGCAACATAAGGACTTAAGATTCTGAATCCTATAGGAAAATACAAACTGCTGTTAGAGCAACTGAATGGGCTGGCAGCTGCAGGATGTCCGAGGATCCAAAAGAAAAATTCTTCATAAAGCCAGGGGGAAGCATATACTTTTACAAGATCTAGCTCTTGGAGAGAGGGTTCATGCATATTACCACTTTGCAGAACCTTTTCTAGCAACCTTGTCTGTAGGAAGTCACTATTAATAMATTGTGTCTGTGAGCTGAAGCACACACATATGTCAGAAATGTGAAATTCCAATTCCCAGTGCAATTTTAAGCCAAACTGCGGCACTTCTATCACTTTCATACTGTATCATTTTTGCATCTTCAGGTTTCAGTGCAGTGTGGCTGAGTTATGATAGCTGCAGAAAATTTCTGGGCTTGATTCCAGCTGCTTTCTTTGAAAGCAGAAGACACCATTCTCCTCTCTGTCAGAGGATGTTTATGTAAGGATCTACCTACTGTCTTTCACGCTCATTCTGTCCTCTGACTTCTCAAATTTATCCAGTTCTGTGCATGTGATTGAAATGCTGGAGTAGACTGCACATCTGGCATGTGCCTCAGTAGGAGCCTGGCACTGGGTGTAGCAGAGGAGCATGGCTTAGAGGCCCAGGGAATAGGGTCACAGTGTCCAACTGCAGCCCAGTGCTACAGCACCTCTCCTACTTGTCCCCAGGCAAATCAGGATCTGACAAATGAGTCAGAGCAGAAGAGAGGCTGAGGTGTGGTGCCATATAATCATGTRAAGTCCAATCTGAAGGGCAAGTAGAGGGAGTTCATTGCTCAAATTTCATCTTCAAGTTCTTAAGACTCTTAATTTGGCCCATTTTTGATTTTYTTTTTTTTGTTCCTGACTTGTCAGATTATTTTCCCTATTCCATCCTGGATGAGTTTTTTTTCTTTAAACGCCCCAAGAAATGGAGATGAGAATCAGGTCTTACAGAGAAAGTAAAATRTCTAGACTCAGTGACATCAATGTGACACTGGTAGGAGGAGCAGACAAATTTAGAATGACCAGGTTTTTGATAAACCAGATCTCTACAAGGGCTTTGACTAAATGGGGCCAAAGCCCAACAGACCAGGCCTACAAAGCCATGAATGAGGAAGAGGAAAAAGGCTCAGAGAAACTTGCAGAGGGAGAGCTGTAGATGTCTGCATCCCCTGTGTGCACCCCACAGACACACCTCTGCAGAGCTCTGGGAACCCTCTGCTGAGCCAGACCTTGCCCCTCAGGCAACAAGTTCTCWAGTGAAGTCCATCAGAAATCAGTATCTCTTTCACCTTTCTCTTTATCATGGTCTGAGTCAAATAGATTGGGCAACAGAGGACAGGGCCAACTGACTTTGCAACAATGTATTTTTCAAACTGATTTCTCAGTGAAGATTAGCAAAATATTCTGGGTTTGTTGCAACCTTTAATTTTATGTACATACCTGACGTTCTCCAGCACACCCCCTCATATAAAGATTCTTGCTCTTCTCACAGTAAAATAACATTGTTTTGTTATCCTATGCCCTTCATTGTGTCTGATTTTATGCCTGATTCTTAAAGTCTCTGCTGCAAAGGTAATTCTCAAATTCTCAAATAGGTGCCTTCCTCCACTGTAGTGTGAACGGCAGTAGCTGATGGCAGACTCCAGTGTGTGCTGGGTGGGTCTAATCCACAATTAGATCAACAGTGCTTGTTTCTCTAGGTTTAGGTTTTGCTTTTATCTTATAGGTGTTTATGTTTCCTGATTCCCTGTTTGCAGGCAGGAGAGAGAGAACAAAGTGCAGACCCTCTGGACTTTGACCCCAGAGGAATGACTGCTTCCCCTTTATAGAGAAAGTCTGCAACAGCCCAGTACTCCCTTCCTTCCCCAACACTTAGGATGGTGTGTGCTACTCTCACAAAACAGATGTGTTGTCTAACAGCTTTTGAATGTTATAAATGAATCCTAAATACATCATCAGCCTCAACTCAAAAAAGGAGCTAAAACACTGTGTCCTAAAGGCAGGGAATGTACCACTTTGATACTGACAAAAGACACGGACAAGTGTCCAATGCTATTTTAAGATTAGAGAGGAGACAACTTACAAGATTTTCTGGTCAATTTGGACCAAGGAAGCAAAGTGTTTTAGGAAAAAAAAGTGGTATTTTTGCATTTTAAAAAATCTTACCAGAAAAAAAAAAAAAAGCAACACACCTGGATGCAGGCAGAAGACAAGGTTTTAGTGTAGACAAGCACTCTCACACGCATGCAATGGTGGTAACAGTGCCCAACATGAAAGTCTATTTTTGGGGTCAAAAATTATATTCCCTCCCTTAGTTCTAGGTGCAGAGATGCTTGAATGTGGACCTGGCAAAAATCTCCTTATCCTTCCTACTTGCCAGGGTGCTTGGTCTCTTATTTCAATTTATTTGTGTTAAGGCAACTTACCTGGTTGCCTGTCCCATGGCTGGGACACAGCCATGTTGTCCACGGGGGAGGATATTCAGGGCAAGATGATAGTCTGGAYGAGCTTGCCTACTCCAGGAGAAGCATACAATCCCCCAAATATAGATGTTTTTGTCCASCCTTCTTCATTGAATCACATCACTCACTCAGATTTTATTGGTCTTCTTCTCTCCCAGAGCTCTGAGAGATGTTTCATCCAATCTTCTACTGGTCTCAGCTGCCTCCAATGTATTTAGTAATTCATGTTTCTTCTCCTTCCTGCTTGTAGGGGAAGCCTCTGTGTCCCATTCTTTCTCTGGATCACCTCTGCTTTGTGAGCTGATCTTGGTGTAGGGAAGGGCAGAGGTGAAATACTCTCCTACTCATGGTTGAAGCCTCTCTGATTTTATAATTTTGTTTCTCTGCACCTAAAATGCTTTCCTTCTTCACAAGGGTTCCCTGGGTTTCTAGACATTTTTACTTAATTACAGGCCTCTTCATTAATGGGTTTTTATTCTGTCTTGACAGAGCAAGATTGCTTCTCGTAATTCCACTTTTCACTTGTAAAGAGCAGGTTTATTGATGTTTTAATTGATATTTGTTTATTAATACATTAATATTTACACAGTCTTCTAGAAGTGTCTGGTGATTTGGCAACACATAAAAACATTTTAAATGCTTGCATTTATATTTGCATCTATATTTTTAAACAACACTGTAAGCAATAAAAAAAGGCCAAGGCACAATCTGAAGTAGAAAAATACAAGAATGTAGAGATGTTGGCATTCAAGATATTGGTATACCAATATACTGGTGTATGTCTTCTTTGTTTGATTCTTTGTAATAAAGATTGGAGGTTTTGAAAGAGGCATTTTAATACGCATACATCACTTAGCAAAATAATGGAATGTAAGAAAATTGTCAAGAAAGAAAAATAAAACAAACATTGTATCAAAATTTCAGAGGTTCTAGCACAATTGAGAAACCAATTCTTAAAAAAATGCACATGATCTGAAGGGTAGATATGCTTCCACAGAACTTAAAAAATCCTTTTTTAAAATGATACATTTTTTCAAAATATTTTGAGTGCATTTTATTTGCACCAGGTTTTCTGAAGTAGTGTTAAATTTCATGTCTTTACTGAAAAAGCCTGAAGTGCAATACAGTAGTTTTCCCTCTGTAAATAAAAGTGGTGATTCCAGGGTTTAGATGCTCATCCAGTCCTCAGGGTGGAAGAAAAACATAAAGTTTATGGGACTWTCAGTAGCATTCTTTCAATGCTGAACATTGTGGAAAAGCAAGACGTGTATGTTACGCATAAATGAATGAATGAAAAAGTAAAACTAATTTAGTGAGAGTTAATTGTGGGTAAGCAATCAAGCAAAACAAKGCAAGTGGAAGAAATGGCAGCTGCAAAAAAGTTAGCAAAAGAAGTAGTTTTATTGTGAACTGGCAGGAAGGGTGGGACAAATTTAGATGAGCTCCAGAGTTCCTGGGGTTCATCTGAGAATGACGACAGAAGGCATTCAGACTGTGCAGCCAGAATGGAGCAGTGAGGAGTTCTGCATATTTTAAAATTTAAAATAAATAAGGTATTCAAAGACAAAWGCACTAGCATTGCAAACCGTAAAACAAATTCTGTAGGAAATATTTCCTCAAGGAGAAATCAGGGGTCATTAAAAGGTTACTTTTAACTAATGCTGCTTGATCGGTTGTTAGTGTTCAACTTCCTCTGAAGTGACAACGCGTTAGGGTGACCGTTGCCCTCTTCCAGCAATTATTGGTGCTCTGGCAATTGCACTCAGTTTTAATCAATTAGAGTCCTGAATGGTGCTTTTCTTGGTTTCAGACAAAAGAGCCAACTGTTGGACCAGAGATGTCCACTTCTTTTTGGCAGCTTCCTGTTTTCTTTCAGAAACTATTTGAAGACCCTGTCGGGTTCAGGAATGATCATGATGAATCCCTTCTCCATTAGTATGGCACTAATTATGTGATCTACATTCCAGCAGAAATCGATATATTCCACAGAAAGCAAGAGGATGAGAGCTGCCATCCTGGAGCTGAGCAAAGGCCCATCTGGCCTCTGGTTCCAAATCTCCACCAAGGGGTGAGTTCGGCTGTCTAGAAAAAGGTTTAAGATTCTCTTAGCTGGGAGGCAAGGCATAATGTTTCTTCTCTTCTTGCCTTTCCTACTTCAGTAGGTCTGTTTTATATCTGYGGTGTTTATATTATGGCTTAAACTTTGAAGAATGAGGTTGAAAAACAAAGAGGTATGGTTAGCAATATTTATACCTCTGGATATTCATGTTATCTGTATGAAAAGAAAGCTTATCATAAGGCCACTTATTCATCTCTGGCAAGAGTTTCTGGGTTCAGGTGCATGTGTCATTAATGATGCATAAGCTGTTTCAAAGACAGAAAAATTGCTGGCTCAGGAGATGAAAATCCCCATGGAAAACATCCAGAAGTAGCTCTGGATGGACATGGTAGTGCYGCACTATTACCTGTGTCAAGTGGTGACCCAGGACACTCCTTTCAGAGGCAAACACTCCGCAACCCTTGTTTCAGTGCACAATTCTCACCAACAGGATCAGCTTGAGATATTTTTATTTTCCTTTCYTGTGCTTCTGCCCCATACATTAGCACCATCTTCCCAGCTGGGATAATGCAGCAGCCTGCCCAGTTGTGTTGTGCAGTGTCTCTGAGAGCTGCTGCAGCTTGCAGAAGACCAGGCTTGAAGAAGATTCATTACTTCGCAATTCCAGTTCACAGTACAGCTGAGCAAACCGTTGTGCCTGGACAGCTAGCTGAGACTAGATGGCTAACTCCTCCTCTGCTGCTGCTTCATGATAAGAATCTCCCATTGTTTCCCTCCACTCACCCATCCATGTCCATCTATTGTTGTGTTTGGAGTGGGAGAGAGCGCTTTCTGTTCATGTCCATAGCAATTTGATGACCATGGGGTTTGGTCCCTGCTTGATACTCCTTCAATTCTTACATTAATAGCAGTAGCTGAGAGACTTACCCAAAGCTTATTGGAAAGCCATGTGGTTTGGAAGGCTTGWTGTGACTGTGGGACTGCTAYGACTGGCTCAAGTGAGTTTTCTTCMTGTCCCATGAGAGCCTAAATTCCTCTACGGGGAAGTGGCTGCTCATTAAACAAGAGTGACTCAAACACTGTGACTCTGTCTATAGCTGAATTCAAACCCAAAAGCATCTTTTGTGGGAGTCCCGCAGGAAAAAACATGTTCAAATGTTAAGGTGCTGTGGTGTCTCATAAAACTTATGAGCTTTAAGATTTAGTAAAAATATTGCTGTAGATCACAKTTAATGGATGAGTAACTCACAAGACAGCTTATACAAAGGATAAAAATAATGGAATATGAATTTAMTTCAACTACTCTTCAGAAATAAAATAAAAAAACAACCTGTTTTTCCTTCTGTCCTCCATACCTTTCCCATCAGATTATCCCTTGCCACTGGAGGACCACACTTCAGGGATAAAGCTTGTTTTTTTTGTTTTTCTTTTCTTCCCCCTGAATTATTCATTGAAATTGATTTTTGGTGTCAAATTTAGTAGCACCCAACTCATAGGTTCATAGCATTTCTGTGTTTAGAAAGTCAGTGTTTTAAGAAAAGAATATTAAAATCTCAGAGGTTTGAAAACAACCTTTGACTATCTCTGGTCTCTAGGTGTGAAGGATTCAGTAGATAGCTGCCAGAATATTCAGCTTTGTGAACTGAATAGTTAAGATGCAGTGACCTGTGTTTCAGGGGAGGGAAGCCTTTAATTAGGAAATGAGTCATTAAAGAGCTTTGTATTGACACCTGGCACACCTGGAACACAGGAACACACCTGAGAATCACCTGAACTCTGTTTTTTCAAGGTGAACAGTGATCTCGTTTGTTGCTTTCCAGCATACAGAGAGGTACCTGCAATGTCATAACTTGTTCCTCAAAAAGAAAAAAACAACAAACTTCTAGAGAAAGCAGGGCAAAGAAATGCCTAATTGAAAAATTGATAATAATAATTAAAAAATAACATACAACCCAACCTCCAAAACCGTGGTTAAATTCTGCAAGCAGAGAAGAGGAACGAAATTCTATGTAGAGATGAGCAAGATACATCGGTGTTGCTGTGACACCAAGACAGTTCTTGTGTTATTGGTAAAATATGGGAACCTCCTCCCAGAAGAGCATCCAGTCAAGGACAGTTTCATATCCCACTCTAAAGGGCAGAAGGCACATTCAAACACAGAGAAGGCACTCAATTAAGCATTTCTTGCCTGTGTTGGTTTTYCAGTCAACATGTCTGTGTCTAAAGAGTCCCTAAAGAAAAGAAAAGAAAAAAAGAATTGATAAAGAGTATACCTTAGTAGGATAGAAAAGGGAAGYCTTTCAAGGATTAACTGAGAGCTTGCTCTCTGCTGCATAATAGAAATTATCTCTAGTGGATAGGGAAATCCTCTAATCTTTATACAGTATCTGAGCAGGCTTACCTTTTCTCCCCAGATGCTCTCTTTTTATCCCATTAAAATTCCCTGGGTCAGATCCTGAAGCARTCACTGCAAATTAGCAGTGATCCAAGATTCAGCCCACTGCACTTGTGGTCTTATCTTACAGTTTCCGATGCCACRTAACTGCTTTTAATWATAATAAAACTGYATTTTTATTTATTATTTTTATTTTGCTTATTAGAGACCCAGTTCTTTTACAGTTTTGAATTGTATTAATCTAAAATGGAATTACTCCACATTTAGAGCCACCCTTCTGGGTCTTGAATTTGTCTTGTTATGTTTGTGTGAAGAATGTCTGTCACATTCTTCTTCAAATCTTTTTCCTCCCTACATAACGTACACAGAAACTGTGTGAAAATTTCAGTGGAGCTTTTCTGATTTACGCTGTCATGATGAGTGGAAACCCCTGTGCCTTTGAGGAGGGCACTACACAAGTGGAAGCCTTCATATGTCTGCCATGAGTGRTGTGAATGGGGGACCCTGCTCACACAGCCAGCATCTCAGGTCCACAGTTTAACAGTTAACCATGAGTTTTAATATTTTTTTTTTCCTGTTGCAATCTAGAGTATTGAAGAGTAAATCAGGAGCTGGGAGGAAGATATCAAATAACAAATCCATGGGGGAGAGACTGTTTCCAAGTCAGWCACCAATGCTGCGCTTTTGCTGCCTCCTGGCACAGCTCCATGTTCATAGTCAGARTAGGAAAGGTCCCCCTTGCCATACAACCAGGCTGTGAAACCCTTACAGGGRATTTTCCTTTACATTTTTGTTGGCTTTTGTGGACTTTAGGTCAAATCTGTGTGCCATACATAGCTTACCATCTCCTGGGGAAAAAATAGAGAAAGACAGTGTTAGCTTGACTGCATTGGTTGACAGTCACCTTTGTGAGACCTGGTCTCTTGCAAATCAGTGAGAAGCTGCTGGCATGACCTTCTGGTGAACTGCAGCGATGGGGGAAGGAGCAAATATTCCAAGGAGATGAAGCAGGACATGTACTTACATCTGATGCAAATAACTGCTGTACAAAGGAAAAGTGAATGTAGCCAGCATAGCCAAGCTGGTATTTTGTGACCTTCTGATTGCAGAGTTCAAAATACCTTAATTTCTTTTTTGCTGGARGCTTCTAAATTGGGGGAGGAGGAGTTAGCAGTGGTAAAGCAGGAGAGAGTAAATTTCCTTTCTAAAAAATATTCTTCCGGTGGAAGCAGTGTATTGTTTCTTGAAATGGACAAAGTTATTTTCTAACTTCCCTGTATCCTGTCACCTGGCCCTTCCTTCCTCCTCCTGATACTGCAGTAAAATACACAAACATACGAGCTGTGCATTATTTGCATCATGTCAGGATTTATATTCTGATCRAGGGTAGTGATTTATACTTGTCGGATTTTCTACAGACCACAWTCCAGATGTGGAATGAATTTTACTGGCATTTATTAGTCACTAGGGGTGCCTGATGATAGCTTCCTTTATMCCTCTGACATTTATGCTCTGGTGTAGCTTCCCTTTTCCTTTCAGTAATGTTTTTCCTTTTAAAAGAGTTAAAAACAAAAGGAAAACAAAAGGAAAAGAAGTCCATTCTGTCGCAGCATAAATATAATGGGATAGCTTATGTTTATGGAGAAGGGCATTTAGAGAAGAAATCCCATTCTTCTAATAAGGAAAGAAAAAACAAAGATCACTGATTACCTTTACTAACAATCTGTTGTTGGTGATTCCGAGATTTTAATCACCTTTAGAAATGTTGTGATGTCACTATTGGCTTTCTAAGCTTGTCTGTTCCAACTGAGTCAGTATGTTAGCAACGAATCCTTTACTGTTCTCTTGCAAATTATGTGAAAATTTTAACTTCAAGGAGAGGTATGAGATAAGTCTTCCCAAAAGAAMAAGAATATGCAACTTTTTGAGTATTTTTAACACAGCGAATATAAAAACGTTGATTTTATAGCCAGAGCAAAAGAAAATGAGGCTTGAGACACTCCACAAGCTGCATGAAGCAAGAACCATGTTTGGCCTGCCTTTTGCGGGGAATGCAAGTAGTATAAGTTCAAGAGAACAATAATATGAAATCCAACTAGCTTGTGGGTTTCTTGATGCTGATGGGAAGCAGAAGGGTGCACTTTCTTCTTTGTGAGTATGATCACTGTGAGTTTTCAGCCTGCARTCTATAATGGTGTAAAAACAGGTGCCAAAATTTAGAGAGCAATAGAGGGAGTGAGTATGGAAAAGTCAGGTGGGAGAAGGGGGAACTCCTGAGASAGAAAGTTCTTAGAGATTGAGGTGGGATTATAAAGACAGCCTGCGTTGCATGGGGGTTAATCCACCAGCTGCTATTCCTCTCAGTCTGAGAATTGAGAAGGTCTTCTGTTTGCTCACACCTGACATGCCAGAGACTAAGATAGGTCTGTCATGGGGTTGGACACAATGTCTGGGGTTGCTAGGGAATGTCTAATGATTTTTTTTTCCCCAAAATAAAATCAAACTGTGTAATTCTGTTATTAACTGGGTACTTGCTGGCAACCAGCAAATGCTTTACTTTTTGTTTGATTCTGCTGTGCCAATACTACCTTTCTTATATTGCCTTGATTCCCACTGAAATTGGTAAGAGGGTTTCCATGAATAATGGTTTGGGTCTGGCTCTTGTGCCAATGACACCTTAGAAACGGTGACCACAGGAGACAAGTAGACCTATTGTGTGGTATGACTCCTTTAAGGATGTACTATCAGATTAAGTGGGGTAAATCCCRTGGAAGAAGAAAACAGCTTGCTGAAGCTTTTCAGGAATGAACTCAGTGTGAGAACACAGGATAAGTATAAACAAATAAGCAAATGAAGAAGTGGCTGGAGCAGATAAGGGAAACAGCTCAGGGAATTATTTATAAAACATGAAATAGAAGACAGCAAATGTGATGGGTTTAACGCTGATGGTCCCATTAGCTATAGATAGTTCTGAGTTTAAAGAGTCCAAAGTCCCTGTGACAGCTAAGATCAATAGGAATCTGTTCTCTTTGGTATTTATTAGATGAAGGCTACGTTAATCAGATTAATTTGATAGTTGGCTCATATAGTAAATACTAGCCCTTACGGGGAAATATTACTTGACTCTTTTGACTATGACCTAGCCCATTAAAATAGGGCAGCTCTTTGCCTTTTGTTGTTTTGGAGAAAAATAAACAAATCATTCAAGTTCTTCTGGGAGTCATGCATATGTTTGTGATGTGGATGAGATTGTTTCTCATGGCCAATAACCCAAATGAGACAATAAGAAAAAACCCCAAAGCAGCTAATGCAGTCATTTATCTTTAYGAGGATGGACTCAAAACAAGCAGGCTGCCACATGGGATTGTTCACTGATTCACTAAGACCAGTGTGAATCTTTGTTATTATTTTAACAGGGACCAGATCAAACCTCAGCTTCTCAGACTCTGTGCTCCAGCTCAGCTGATTAAGTTGCTTTTTCCACAGCAGTTTGTGGTTGAGAACAGTGTCAGGCGCTTTCCAAAGCAGGTAACTGACTGCTGGGTGTAAAAATGGTTATGATACTGGTGCTTAGTTTGTGAACATGAGGACTTGGGACAAGCAGGCTGAAGTCATGGAAAGAGGTGGGATACTTGTGGAAGTTTTCACAAGGGGAAGGGGAAGGAAAAGCAACACTGCTACCTCCATGAATCTCATCACCTCAGCTGCATCCCCCTGGCACAGCCATGAAGCCCTGCTCAACCTCTTTCCTACCATATCCATCGCCCGCAACCAGAGAAGCCACCTCTCACCCCCGTCAGAACACACTTCTGTTCTGTCTCTGAAAAGTCTTGAGCAGATCTGGGTTGGAACCTGCTGTGTTAAAATCAAGGCAGGACAGTAGAGTTTATCTGAGTGCRCTTCTCATCTCCTTTATTTAAAACAAAAGGCCAGTGGTGTGMAGTCAGTGATGAATTATTTGTTTGGTTTTGGACTAACAACCCATGTCAGAAGTGTTGAGAATCCCAGTTCCATTAACAGCTGGGTCAAGGTGCAGTGTGCTTTAATCCTGTATGTTTTAGCTCTATCACATTATGATGTATGTATTAGCTCTATCACATTAGAGCTATGTATTAGCTCTATCACATCCATGATGCTACAGTTGTGTTTAAAGCCATCTGTATGCCTGGTTTGTTCTCCATGTTTTTCCCCGACTGTGTGCTGTGATAGTCAAGATAATACTGCCTTTAGAAAATATGCTCWTGAGATTCTGAGATCTCCAAGTCTCAAAAATGAGGAGCTTTGCTGGTAGGGATTGATCAGGCTTTTGTGTTTGATGTGAAAATTGCAGCAAGCCAAATATTCTTAAWGATCCCCAGAGGACATTCCCAAGGCAGGAAGAGCAGCAATGGGCCAGACTCACTAGGAAATGGCTGGGAGCAGCCAAAGAGCCTGGGGAGAATTTCAGCTCCAAAAGTGAACCCACATGAGGAAATACCTGCCTACAGCATGCCTGGCAGTGATGGATTGATTACCTGCTGTCRGGAAGCACATTGAGGCTCCTGAGCTGGGCGTCCTGTCAGGACGATGGCAGGGAGCTCTGCTCAATCCCAAAACACAGCAGGATGCAAACTAATAAAGTTAGCTGGAGCTTGCTGTTCCCTGCAGCACTTTAACATGGTACCATCTGCTCAGGAGCTGTGATCTCCTGTGGAATATTCCCAGAGTTCCCATTCTCCTCAGCTCTGCAAGCTCCTGTGTCCACRTTGGAGCCCTCTGCTTTTGCATTGGGTTTGTTTGGCCAGGTTTTGGTAGTGGGTGGCTTCTGTGTAAAGCTRCCAGAAATGTCCCCTATGCCCAACAGAGCCAGTGCCAGCYGGCTCCAGGACGGACACACCACTGGCCAACAGCTGAGTCCAACAGTGACGGTGGCAACACCTCTGGAGTATTAACAGATTTAAGCAGGTGGGGAGTTTTATTTCTCATTATCCTGCTCTGATTTGATTGGGAATCAATTAAACAATTTTTCCCAAGYTGAAGATGTCTTGTCCTTGATGGTAACTGGTGAGTGATCTTTCCCTGTCCTTACCTTAATCCATGAGAATTTTGTTATATTTTTTTCTCCCCTGTCCAGCTGAGTAGGGCAGTAACAGAAGTGGCTTTTGTGGGCATCTGGTGTCCAGCCAGGGTCAACCCACCACCGCTATTTGGAGAACTCGGAGGGTATATCACAGGATTTTGAAGGCTGTTTACCTTGTATCATGTTAAACATATTTGTGAAGAAAAACTACTTGGGGAAGCCAACTGGGTCTTTATTGTAATCAAAAATAAAGTAACAATACCAGAGGCTGTGATTTGTAAAGAAATGCTGGTAGTACCGTGGAAAAAGACACAAGAGACTTAGGTCCCCTGATGACATAGGAGACTTAGGTCCCCTGATGACTCAGGGCTTGGGTAGTTCTTTCCGTATCTTCTGCAGAACACAGCAATGGATGGCAATGTTTATCACCTGCATCTCCAAGCCCAGGCTGGAAGGACCCCATTCTGCAAGGCACAAGGATGTTATCCCTGTGCCAGGAATTGCTGCAGTATCCATGGTCCCAGCAGACAAGCCAGGCAGTGCTTTACTCACTCRAACTGCCCTCAGAGTTGGCTGCCTTGTGGCATACCTTGAGTCAACTTTGTACTGCAATCTGTATTCTCATCAGAGGCATCAGAGGTATAAAACACAGCCCTACCTGCTTTTGCTAGACTTTCCCAGGCTTCCTTCAGAAAGATAAGTGGAGCCCTTGGGGTAGTAACAGAAGCAGGTAGAATGTATTTCTCCCTTGGCATATACAGCCAGGAGCRAGCCAACATCTGTCCTGGAGGTGAGTTAGGGAATGATTGTGACAGAGGAAGATGCAGAGGCATGACCCAGAAGAGATGACTAATAAAAAATGACTTAAGAGCTCTTCTCCAAGGATCAAAGGTTAAGTCTAGGTCAATTGTAATAACTGCATTGCTTCGCCAGTCAGGACATGTGCGCTGTCCTAGAGGAACATCTAAAGCATATTTTCAAATGGCATTAAAGTGGCTGCCATTTGCAAAGGACTGGCAGGTATAGTTTTACACTGACCCGAACCTTCTCAGTAACAGGGTCACAGAATGATTTCTTTTCTCAAAACCTCCCCAGTGAGCAAGGAATTTTCCCTGGGTAAAGCCAAGATCACCAAGTTCCCTGCAAACACCCTCCCCTTCAGCAGCACGCTGTGGAAGGCATGGCAAGACAAATGGGGAAATGTTCCCACTCCCATGGCTTAGACTATTATTGCTGCTCAATAGGAACTAAGCAGAGTGTATTTACTTATCCTAAAAATGGATAAAAGAGTGCAGGAATAGCAAAATGTGGGGAGCATTGATGAATAAAACAACTAGGAGTCTGCCTGTCTGCACTACGTAGAGTAATGCTGTGGAGAGATACTGAAGCCAGTGCAACAGAAGCTAACCAAAGAATCAGAAGTAGGGCAGCATCCTATACTGAAGGATTTTCAGCACTAGGATCCAATTCAACTCCCAGGCATCCTTTGTTCTCTGCTGCAAAACTTGGCAATACTGCTGCATGTTTGTTTCACACGCTGGTTTGGGAAGTGCTGATTCAATGAGATGTTTTTCCTGCCAGTGCCTGAGCTTGCTGCTCACTGCAAATGGGAGTTTAGTCACAGCATTTTGCCTGACACATACCTTCCCACCCACTTGTCATTATCAGTTTAAGTATTTCCGTCTCACACAGGGGTGCACAGTTAAAATATRTTACAAAGGATAAAAAGATTTAATCATCACCAGAAGTTCAGTTGAGCCTATATAGTTGGCTGCTCAGAAGAAATAAGATTCTTAATTGGATAGTTTTCTTTTTGAAAAAGCAGTATGGCTTGATGTGAAGCGTGTCCTAATGAAACAACTGTCCAGAGGCATCAGTGGGCAGCAAGGGGGCAGCTAGCTAATCACTAGAAAACCCTCCTGCTCATCACCTGCTCATCATTGTCTTTTTAAAGACACATTTTTTTCCTGTGCTACATTGATTAGTGCTATTAGACACTGCTCATTTGCACATTATGAGGTGAATATGTTTCTTTTTAGTCTAGCTGGATCACAATCGTGTGCATTTTCAAGGTGAGCTCTCTAAAAGGCTGCTCCTTGTTTTTGATAAAGAGGATGAGTTAATAGCTAGATGGAGCTCTAGTATGGACAATTCTTCTAGGTTCTCCCTTATTGCTTATGCCCATTTGCCTTTGAACAACCTTTTGTGCAGAAAATGTTCCACCCATGTTTGTGTTTTGTGTGTTAAACGCTAAGTGTGGGGCAAAGGAGAAACACCATTAATTCATACTGTAAGCTCTACATATGGTATGAGGGAAAAGGTCCTGATCTGTTATTGCCTATGACACTGAACTGGACTGGGGGCCTCACTGGTAGCAAYTCTGTTTCTCCGTGAAACTGTGATAATTAAAACATCACTTAAGTTTAATTCTCCTTCATAGAACTATTATATGAGCCTTTCAGACCTTTATGTGGGGAGGTTTTGCTTCTGTTTACTCCAGTAAAACAGTATTTGGCCCCTGCTGAGTGCTTTCCATAATCCCCTTATAAATATCTGTGAGAGGGAGTCAAGAGTTGTTGGCAATTTCTTCACTGCGTGTGGCATTCATAGGATTAGTCCAGATTTTCAAGCAAGTTGAAACTTGGCTTTAGACATTATGATAAATGAGGCAGAGAACTGAAATAGTTTCCCTTTTTTCCTGACTAGTTTGGGAACAAGCAGGTATTTAGATCTTTATTTGCTATTTGAATTTATTCAAAAATGCTCTTTTACCGGGCGAATGTCAGACCAAAGGCAGATCACCAATTGCATATGACATGTACTCGCCAAGGATAATAAGAAATCAGTCTGTGTATTGTTTTCTTGGCCACTGGAACTGCATATAATTTTCTCTTAAAAAAAAGTTAATAATATAAAATTTTATAAATTAGCAGACCCTCCAGCAACTTAATGCAAGAAATTATCTACTTATGAAGGAGGGAGAAGCGTGTGTGTAGGAAATAACCAAGACTTAAAAAATTAGAACACACGTAAGCCCTGTTCTTTATCCTTTTACAAAAGGAAATAGAGAATTTACAGATAAACTCTGTGTCTCACTGTGTATCAGTCCCAGAAGCCCTTCCTGCTTGTCAGAGAAGTGACAGGAGAAAACCTAAAACACTTACAACATTATTTACTGCTGATCAGATTTTAGACATGTATATTTTTCATAACATAAAACTTTACTGTGGTTGCCACTACAAGTCTAAGTGCAGTACTGCTTATGATGTCTTTTATCTTGTATAACTGTCATCTGTTCATGGGTGAGAACACTGACATTTCATTTTGGGGAATTTMATTTTCCCAGCCAGGATCAGGTTTGGTATATTATTATCTTACAAACCAACGTGCCATGAGAGCTCACTGCACGGCCTGTGTGTTTTCTGAAATACACCTGGGAGATTTTTCCACTCTTTTCCATTGTGTGCTGCTTGGTAATTTCCTAGAACTTAAACATCAGGTGACTGAATGTCTCAAGGTTCCTGGCCACCACTTCTTCGGTCTCATCTGAGTGAAGCAAGGGATTATTATGATTATATTATTTCCTGCTGGCTAGAGGAACTTGAGGAGGGCTTCAAGATCCTGAGATCTTCCTAGGAAATTCCCTGCTGTCTGACAAGCTTCCTGCTAAGAATAATCCCCAAAGAGTGTAATTAATTTATTTCTCTTTCTAGTTCCATAACCCCAAAATATGACCAAAGGGAACTGGTGTGGATGGTGGCAGCATGAGGCTGAAGGGAGGCTGCCCAGTAGGGAGAGATACCCAAGGCAGGGTCTCCTGTACCCAGGCCACTCCTGACAAATGTGAATCTGACTTGTTTTTAAAGACCTCCAGTGTAGAGGTGTCACAGCATCCTCAGGCAATTCCTGTTCATTGCTGTTCTTATCATTAGAAATATTTCCTAATGTCTGACGTAAATCTTCCTTGCCAGAAGCCGAACTCATTATTCTTGTCCTGCCCACTATAACCAGAAGCTACTTCAGTAGTTACCTACTGACTTCCTTTCCCACCAAATGCAATTTTGTCCTTCAATTCTGATGTAATGGTGGGTGGTGATTATGTTCACAGGAGTGGAACAGATGTGTTGACAAGCATTCCTCAAAGATTTACTATTTCTTGGCATTAGGAGCCATCGTGTGTAGTACTGTTGTGTTAAAAATGTAGTTGTCTTTACATGCACAGCGATCAGAACAGACATTTAGGGCTTATGCAGGCATAGACAATGCACATAGAATAGCAAACCTCTAACTAGTCAAAAAGGAAGAAGGTAATTTTATTTTGACTGATTGTGCACATTTGGTATCTGCTAAAAAGTGTACTGAAGATAATGACAGTATGTGTGCTTGGTCTGGCTTAAGACTGGGCTAAATCTTTCAGGACTTACCTGCACCTCTAAGCCTTTGCCATACCAAACTTGCCTCTAATAACAGCAAATTCTAAGCATGTTAATACCAAAACATGTGTTCAAGTTTGCTTTTCACATCGCTTGGACTTCAAATGTGTTGATCATTAGAGACTCACACACTGTCAGGTGCCTCAGCCTTGACACTTCCTGGCCCAGCAGAGGTTGTGGGAGGGATCCACCTCTCCTAGCAGCAGGGGAAAACAGAGTAATCCCTACATCTGAGCCACTTATCACAGAATCACACACTGGTTTGAGTTGGAAGGGACCTTCAAAGATCATCTAGCCCAGCCTGCACTGCCATGGACAGTCCAGTCTGGCTTTGAACATTTGCAGGGATGAAGCATTCACARCTTCTCTGGGAAACCTATTTCACTGCCTCATTATCCTCATTGTAAAAAATCATTGATGTCCTTTTCATGTACTGTTAAAGACAGTACCCCTTGTTCTTTTAGTATTGGCCCCAGTAAAAATTCCTCTTTCTTGTAAGACCCCTTTATACACTGAAAGTCTGCAAGGAGTTGTCCCCAGAGCCTTCCATTCTTCAGGCTGAAAACTCCAACTCTCTCAGCCTTTCTTCATGAGAGTGGAGTAGAAGGGCAGGATCACCTCCCTTGATCTGCTGGCCATGCTGCTTTTTTTGTGCAGACCAAGATATGGTTGGCTTTCTGGGCTGTGAGTACACGTTGCCTGATGATATCTAAGTTTTGTCTGCTTATATCCCCGAGTCCTTCTCAGTTCATGCATGATCCTGTCTATATGATACTGAGGATTTTCCTGATCCAGGTGCAGCACCTTGCATTGGCCTTGCTGAACTCCATGAGGTTTGCATGGGGCCACCTCTCAAGCCTGTGCAGGTCCCTCTGGATGGCATCCTTTTTCCCGAGCCTACCCAGTGTCCTTGTCAGCCTTTTGTCAGGGGCTGTGTCAATAACTCAGGTCCATGTGACCAAACTCCGTCACCTCCTTGAGCTGCATCACATGCAGCCTGTGGGAATTGCCTTGGCTGATTCTCTGTTCTCTGRGACAGCAGCCCAAGGTACTTGGGACACCTAAGTTAGGGACATTCATCCTTTGTGTAAAAGGAAGACACAAGTACTCAATCCCAAGCCCGAGCCACCAATGCACATAGAAAGTGTGTGAGTGATAAGGTTTGCTGTGCTTTCACATGTTTCTCAACTMCCTGATCAGCACAGACACAGATGGAGAATCTTTCCCTTCATTTCAGAGTGCTCTGCATAGACTGTACTTCAGAAACACTGCCTTTGAATTAAAAAAAAAAAAGTTTTGTGGCATCACTTACTGTAGAAGGGTGCCTCAGACCCCAATTAAAATCTGAGAATGGCTATGAAGTTTTGAGGGCTTTGTTTTGGAGAAAGGCAAACTTCACTAGCAGCTYGATTCAGAAATTCATTTAAATGGTTTCCATATTGTAAATTTATGGATGAATAGTTTGTAATATTTAGCTACACAACAGGAATTCTCATCATTGTTTACTTGTACAATGCAAACTGTGGTTGAGAGTAATGGAGAAGTATATAATTTGATAGGTCCTCTTTATCATTTCACTTCATTTTGACAATAACATGAGACTCAAGACTCTAGGTTTCTTCCCAGGTATTTTTGCAGCTGTGTTTAAACCAAACATTCACTTTCTTTTAGCAACACAATGACTATGTTTTTGCAACAGTTCAATAAGTCATGGATGTTATCTGAATGAGTGAGCTAGTTAGTATCTGGTGTTTGTTTAAATGAAAATTTTGTTGTTGCTGTATCTTTTCCATCATGAGGGCTTTCTCTACTTGCCTGTAAACAGTCCATTTGGGTCCTGTCCACAGGGACTCACCCCTTTTCTTTGTTATGTTTCAAAATTCAATTTTTGCAACGCACTAAAACTGCTGCAGAAACTTCTGTTTTGTGAGGMAGAGTTTGCTGCCCACTTACAGAGAAAAGTCCCGAAGTCTAGAAATACAGACGAAAAATTTCATCAGAGTTAAACACAGCCAAGCAGAAAATCTCTGTGCTTTCTACTTTATTGCACATAGAGGCTGGACACACTATCATTTTGTTAATGCTGCTATTTAGACAGATCTTTTTGGATGTACTTGAAGCACTGAGTATCTTGATTCACAGATATTTTCTAAGCAAGGCTGTTTCTGTGACATTGAGTTGAACTTGAAATTGGAAGTGTCGAGTGAAGTATTTTAGTGTTTTCTATCTAGCTGGCTGCTATTTATCTATATGAAATCTGATCTGATCATCTAAGGACCCTAACTGGAGAAAATGAAATATTTTATCACCAGGAATCACTTGAGATGACTTTCCAGAAGGTGTAAAAGGCTGCTRTGATGGGCTGCCCTCCTTATACTTGTGGATGAGATAGTTTTGCTGGAGCAAATCTGCAATATAAGGGTGTATGTCTGACAAAAAGTCCTCATTGCACCTATGATCTTATTTTGGCCCCATTCAGCAGCTCCCAGATACTGAAACAGTAGGATATAATCCCTTGACCAGTTCACAGTGTCCTGCTGCCCTCTGTCAAGAAGAGGGCAGAGCTAGCTTTGAGACTCCAAACTCCTCCCTGGCTCAGTACCAAGAAATCCCAAAGCTGCTGCAAGTTGTCCTTCATTTCAAGATTACCTTATTCTTACTTGGCTCATATTTTGGCCTGACATCCAAAATTAATTTTATCAAACCTACTTCAACTGTCTCAGCTCAAAACATGGTCTCTCCCTAGCTCCCTTAGCAGAGAAGAAGTTTGGGTATGGTTTCCAGATGGAAATGGCTTTTTTTCACTGTGTGTCCTCTGTCGGTGAGTGGGYACAAAGGGCAGTCACAGTCTTTAGACATCCGCAATACAGCCTAAGCTGAGGTCCTGGGGGAAAATAGAAAGTGGGTATATTGGTACTTAAACATCTGAATTTCATTCATTCTCTTTTTCTCAGGAAGAATGATTTTAAATTTCCAAGGAAAGTCAGTGCTCCTGGGCACTCCTCTTTGCTGCTCCATCACGTCTCCACKCTGGCAAATGGTAAGCAGATTAAAATGATAGTCCCCATCATGTGTTCACCTTGGAATTGAGTTGAGATTGCTTCAATCCCATCCTCAGCACTGGAAAAAGGTCTCAGTCATGACTTCAGGGGAGAGAACAGCTTCAAACCTGCCTTCATGATGCTAAGCTCATTGAAAACAGTGATAAAACCACAAGACAGAGTAAGGCTCAAGTTGCTTCTCAGCTGGAAACTCTGGGGAGACAGTAAACAGAAAGCCTGCCGCTTCCAGGAAGGTGTTTGTTTGTGTTGTTCTTAATGAAGCTGTTCTAGRGAATGGAGCCCTGCGCTCCCTATCGTGCAATGGCAGCCTTAACCCAGCCCCTGTTGTGCTAAAAGCAGTGCTCAGAGAGGAGCAGGATGTGGCAGTCATTCATAACTTAAACTGTGTGTTTTTAAACATCAGTGAATAAATGCTTTTCAGAGCAAAAAGGGGTGTGAAGAAGTACTGTTCACAATGCTTTCCCTCGAGGGCAGACAGCTGCTCCTGGCTCCGCAGCCCACTGCAGTCACAGCACACAGGGAATGTGGCAGCCCTCCTCGGCAACAGTGGGCAGGTGTTTCTGGCTCCAGGATCTTGTGTGTTTCCCATAAAGCATCTTGGTTATTTAAGAGGCTGAGTCTGTCAAGTTCATGCTATGCTCCCGCCTCCTGTTGAAGTTTCCAGCTCTGTGTGGGGTGAGAATTTCACCTCTCTAAAAGACAGCTGCTGGGATTCAAGACAAACTTTCATGTCAACAATTAACATTTCCTGTGAGGTATGAGAGCTGGGGGGCTTCTTCTGAGTCTGTCAAGGTCCCCAAAAATAATTTTCTCCACCTCTAGCATCAGGAAAGTGCAGTAACTGTTTTAACCCTTACCCTAGATCTCTGTATGCTTTCCCTGACATTCCTGTGTGTCACACCCTCATTACAACATCCTTCTGTAGTAGAATTCCTGTGCGTGAGAAAGAGAAAAGTGAATCTGAAGTGACTTTACTTGGGCTAACTCTGGTAAAAATTTCTGCCAGTAGTTACTCCCACGCATAGCCATTGCTCAGAGGTAAACATGAAACTGGAGTTAAGATTTATGTTCGTCAGTCAAAAGGGCTCAAAATGTCAGAATTGAGAACTGTGGGTAAGAGAAGAACATGGTGTGTGCTAGTGAGTTCACTTAATTCACAAGTCAACAGCAGGAATCATTTCTGTGCCAGGTGCATAAACACCTTTCATAAACCATCTCAGTGATTCATACACCGAGCAACGTGTTGGTGGSAGCTGGAGCTGTTGCAGTGTCACAGTCATTGAAAGTGGCATCAGCTCTGGTGAGGATCTCGGGTTATTTCCCAGCTCTGTTTGCTGGAGGGGTGGGCTTGCACCAGCTCCTGCCTCATGCACTCATGCCAGAGCACCCACTGGACTGCTGGTAAAGGGATACKCACTTTGGGAAGCAAACCCTTAAAACACAGCTGCAGTATCAGCCCCATGGTATATTAAATACATAGTGGCTGGAATTTCACAGATTTACTGTATTTTTTATCAGTCTGACACTTTGAACAATGGCTGTGATAAATGCTGAATTTTAAAACGGGGTTATTCATTTGCTCCCAATGTATTTCCTTAGCAAATTTGAAAGACATATTCCCAACTCTTGGTAGAGAAAGTCAGAACTCATAACTTGGTGGGTACAGTGTACACCTTCCTGAAACAAGCACTGGAAGCAGAAAGCCCMGTGAAATCTGCTCTTCACCAGTGCTTGGATGTTGGGTATGTTGTACCTGGAGAAGGGACTATTAAGTACATCGAGCATACATGTAGAAGTATATAATGACACAAAATGTTAAATACTGACAAAGCTGTATTTTTCCAAGGTGTTATTGTCAGGCTGCACAGGGAGCAGGAATCCTACATGTAATGTGAAGAAAGCTGCACCTTTAAAAATCAACCTTATGATGCTGCTTGTCATGTGAAAGTTTCAGCTGAATGCTAATGAGGAGAATCTGTTTTCACCTATGCCAATGTAAACTCAGGGAAACTTTACTGACATTGGTGAAGTCACTTCAGATTTGCACCATAGCATAAGTTTGATTGGAACATTTTCTTTCATGTAACTTTTGTGGCTTAATTCCATTCATTATATATGACCATAATTTATGGAGGTTCCACATGCACATGCAAGTTAAGGCAATTTGGTTTCTTTTATTAAGCTATGAGTCTGTTTTATAATCAAAGTAAATCAGGCTCATTTGCACACCAAAAAATCTTGGTGTGGATTTCTGTCTGTGGGAGTGGAGACAAAATATTCTGCTTGCTGACTCTAGCCAAACTATGTGTTTAGCTTACCCTGTCAATTTTCATGGTGACTCAGTGCAATTCATTTGCTCTAGTGAGATATGCAAATGCTAATTTTTGAGAGTTGTATTTGAATTTAAGTCTTACCAATGCATATGAATTAATATGAAGGACTTCATTAATGTTACACTRGAGCTTCACCATGATAATTAAGAAGTGAATATGACTTGACACAGGGGACAGGAAAAGCCACAAAGCAGATCGCATTAAAAAATGTAAATTAAAAGTTATAAATTTTCACTTGTTTTGCCCTGCAGGTTACTTATCACTCTCTGACTGTCCTGGAGACATCCAAGTGAAGATGTCTCCATCAGTATCTCTTGGACTCCTCCCCACAAGATCTGAGTACCGGCATGCATGACAGGAAACTGAGGTCCTGTCTCTTCTCTGCCCCTCTAAAATCTGCATTGACAAAAGCCATAAAGCCCAATTCTTTTGAGTCTTTTAACTCTGCTGCATGAACTAAGACATGGTATCTCTGAGCTAGCTGMAAACTCATGGTGCTTCTGGCCAAACAACTGCATTTCTCTACATTAAGGACTGAGTAATTCCTTAAAGGATGGATGCTGTGCTGGGAATAGTAGGAATTTTATTGCTGAGGAGACAGGTCTGTCTGACTTTTAGCTGTGGAGAGACAGCCTGCTTCCTTTTAACTCCTCTACACRTGGGGCAAGGTATGCCCTTCTTGCTGTGCTCTGAGTTCTGTTTGCCTGACCCTGACTGCTGCTTCCAGACCTGCCCCATGTGTCTCCAGAAGGGAAGGAATGCCACAATCCTGTTACTTCCCTAAGCAGTGGAGTGAAGGGCTCCCATCTTTAAAAGGCTTGTTTAGRGTTACCAGATCTACGCTGGCAGTACCATGGGTGCAATGTGAGTATAGTGTAGAAACCAAATCTCTTAGAGGTGCCTGGAATCTTTTTCAGTGACACATTATGCTGGATGTTTTTAAGAATTGACTGTCTGTGGACCTGATGTCAGATTGGTACTATGTCAGGGTGGTCGTGCAGAGTTGTTGTACTTCTCTCTGAGGTCTGCAGCACCTTTCCTTMTTCATCAGAACCTTTAACCCTTTTCATCTTGCTTCCTGTAAGAAATAACTCCGTGAGACAGCGGCCTCTCTTAGGTTGTCTGCCCTACTTCTGTGTGGCAAAATGGATTTTCATTACTTTCCCCTTTGTATTTAGTATTATGCAGACTTCATTATAGAAAATCTCCACTCTCTTCCTGCAATAACGAGTGGTTAAAAGACAGCTGTATCAAAATTTTGGAGACAGCAGAGTTTTAATTAGTGAGACCTTTTCACTCCTCAGATACTGTCCTGAGTGGGCTCAATATCTGACCATTGCTGCAGATTGCATCTTGAAAAGTTTGCTAGTGGAAAGGCATCTCTCCACAAAAATCATTTAAAGATTGCACTGTCTATYGAAACAATGAATTTGTGAACAGATAAAAATGAAGCACCATAAATAAAACATGGACCATCTTTTTTTCAGCTTGCCACAGGTCAGCTTGAAAGAGTTGACAGCTCYTGGAAAGGCTTTCCAAAACATTTCAGCATTAAACAACTGTAGCTTGAGCTACTAAATGCCTTTGTTTATCTGGGCCAACATCCAGAACTTATACAAAATAATTATCTACTGACACACAGACTGTTTTCATGCAAACCCTAGACATACACATAGCCATATCAGATCCTTATTATTTCTCTTAGAACTGTCCTGTAGAGATGACTGTTGCCTTTGAACAAGGTTAATGAATGCTTGATCCTGAAGCTAATGGCAGCTCCATTCTYGAGCTAGGATTGTTCAGATAAGACACCCTATTTTATTACTGAGAAACAGGTCAAGAGAAGATATTTACAACTTCTGTAAACCTGAAACTATCCCTCTGATTCTTCCCAAATTTTTAAGTGGATTGTAGAATGATCCATCAGAGAATATGTTGCATTATTTGTTGCTTCCAGATACTCCTGCTACATTCATTATATTGTGTTTGTGTAATAGTCCATACAAAACAGTTCATACCCCCTTCCAAATCTTTGTGACTAATATTCYGCAGGAGAAGAATGATGGGCTGGGAACATGGCATTTTCACCTTGTGTTTTTTAGCTTGCTGTTTGAAAAAGATGAGGACTTTCCAATGCCAGCTGGATATTTCCTTCATTTCTAACACTCTACCAGTGCTTTTGTGCTGCTTTTGTGCTGTTTTATGCAGCCACACTGCATTCCAGAGATGACACATGAAGTGTTTACAGCATAGAGGTGCCCGTATGCGCAGCATGGAAGGGTCTGGAATCCCTCTTGGAAGGTACAGAAAGGCAATTCAGTTCAGTATGTGAACCACTGGCAGAGGATCTAGGACACCTGGCTTTTTTTCTTGGGTCTGCCACTGGCTTCCTATGTGACTTTAGTCAGAGAAATCACTTATCAGCCTCTGATTATTCCATTTAGGCTGCAGATTKGCATAAGAACTCTGATGCTTAGCACAGTACTAAAAATTATGTGTCAGTTTTTTAGATGGGTCCTCTGTACATGGCATCACTAACAAAAACCTCTTAGGGGTCCATGATCATGCTGATTGCTCATTTCTTGAATTTAATGCACCATTATTATCATAGTCATTATTACTGTGATTTCTTTTAGAAGATTTAGATTAGATTTCTTAGAGATATAGACTTAGATTTCTTTTAGAGATATAGTTCCACTTTCATTGCTTTTCACTCAGTAAAATGTTCCCTTTTGAAAACAACCAGTTGTTATCAGTAAGATACCAACTGCCCTGGGTGTCAGCCTTCTCAAACCATCACATTACTGAATTCGCCACCAAATATATGCAACGGCTGCACTGTTGATGCAAAAGACCTAATATAAATTTGAAATGAGAAAGAAAAACAACTGTTGCGTACTGCGTAGGAAAGACAAGTGTCTATATAACTTTAAAAACTATAATTTTCTGTTGAGGGAAAGAGGTGGCTACAACCTGCCTTGCATTTTCTTTCACACACATAACATTGCCATGCTGAGCAGAAGAAACACATATGTGAATCATGTGAGAAAAACTTTAGAAGCCCAGATAATTTTCAAGACAATTAAAACAGGGCAAAAACAGGTCATAACTAGTCTGAGCTACTATTTGTTCAAACTATCCAAAGACAGGTTTAAGAAGAGAATAAGCTACCTTCAGGGCAAGGGCAGGATGGATTTAGGTGTGCTCAGAATGCTTGTCATTCTCAGCAAAAGAAATCACTAATCGGGCTATCGCCAATAATGAGCCTGGATTCCAAGACACACATGAATACACAGGGATGGAGAAAGCCTTTGAATTTTATTCCTTRCTTTCTCTGTGAGAGCTGTGGATGTTCTTACAGATGTTTCAGTCAGCTGGATAAACGTTAATACTATGGGAAAGCTGYCTCAGGTATAACACTTTCAAGATTCAGCCTCAGTGTGCGAATGAGGTAGAGTTATAAACCATTAGAATGGGATTTGTGACCATCTTCTCTGGGTCCTACTTAGCAACTTGGAAATCGAGCCCCTTTCCTGACATGGCTTTCATTGAATCAAACAACCAACAGGGCAATGTACTGAGATGGCTGTTGGGTAGGATTTGAGTGTTTGAGTGGGACTTGCAGGACTTTTTCTAGCAACTATGAGACACATTCCACCAAATGGCCATAGCACAAAAGCTCACACTCATAAAAGCTCACCATTTTCATTCTGATAAAGCTTCCTCCCATTTCAAAAACTTTGAGAAGTATGCAGTGATTTTTTGGAAACTGGCATGACTAGAACTGGTGCAGAATTGGTGGTGAAACTGCAGAGTATTTGTGTTATGCTCTATTTGAAYAGAAATTTTATGGAATGTAGTGTTAAGAGTAAGTATGACATTTTCAGACCTCATTTCAAATTTAAATTAAGAAGCAACAGTCTAAAGATCCAGCTTGCAGRTTTCTTATTCAGGTTTTGCTCAGGTAGAGCCTCACTGCTGCCAGTGTGGTCACACCACTTTCACCAAGGTAGATCAGAATGAAGTAAAGACATAGGAATGAAACCTGGAGGTATTCACCATGTGTGTGGCCTGTCTATTCAATATGTCAAAGATACATCAAATGGACATTAAGTAATAATGCATTCCAAAAATCTCCTTTGCCTAAAAAGGAAAATTGCAGATTTACCATGCTGAGAGAGTCTCCCTCCAGAGATCACAAAAATGAGAATACTTCTCCTACCAGTAATCCTTACCAACATTATTCATCAGCATAAACAATACATCTCTCCAAATCCAGTCACTTTCTTATTTAGATGTGGTTGAAATCAACCAAGAGACCTAAGCTTGATGTGCCATGTGAGTACTTGGGAAAAGGTTTACTGTACACTTCACACAAAAGATAWTGAAGTAATTACTTTTAGAGCATGAAAATAAATAGTAATTGTAGAAATTATGTTAAATTATGYGGAATAGTAAAAAGTAAATAATAGTAAAAGGAAATATAACATATTCAAAATTTATTTCTGTGATTATCATCTTAACAGAGGACAATCTTCTCTTGCTCACATACTTTTGTGGCTTTTGGATGCAAAAGTCAGCTGATCATGATGCTGTGGCAGGAGGGATGACAGAGAAAAAGGAAGGAGACCTTCCAGTTCTTCCCTTAGCAGAATTTTTATTCAGTTCTTCCATATTACTACTTGGAAAAATAGTCTTTGAAAATCTGTTTGGGGATGTAATACTCTATAGGAAGATGAGGGTGTAAATTTTGAATATTGAAGGTTGTTGTAGTTTAACCCCAGTCTGTAACTCAGGCCCACACAGCTGCTCACTCACTCTGCCCTGATGGGATGGGCRAGGGAATCATAAGGGTAAAACTCAGAAAATTGATGGGTTGAGGTRAAGACAATTTGACATGCAAAGCAMAAGCCACACATGCCAGCAGAGACAAACAAGGAATTTATTCACCACACTCCATGGGCAGTCAGGTGTTCAGCCACCCCCAGGAAAGCAGGGCTCCATCACACATAACAGTGACTTTGGAAAACAAATGCCATCTCCCCAAATATCGCCCCCCCGCTTCCTCCTTCTTTCCCAGCTTTATGAACTGAGCACGATGCCATAGGGTGTGGGATGTCCCTTGGGTCAGTTGGGGTCAGCTGTCCTGGCTGTGTCCCATCCCAGCTCCTTGTGCACCCCCAGCCTCCTCTCTGGTGGGGTGAGGAGCAGAAAAGGCCCTGACTCTGTGTAAGCCCTGCTCAGCAGTAATGAAATATCCCTGTGTTAACACACTGCTTCCAGCACAAATCCAAAACACAGCCCCACACAGCTACTGTGGACAAAATTAACTTTATCCCAGCCAAAATCAGTAGGACTTTTTAATTTCAATGAATTTTATTTAAAGATCTTAGTAGAAAGGAGCATAGACTTGCAAGACAATAATTTTATTCTGCACCAGTTCTGAATTTATTTTATAAAAGCCTATGTAATAGCAGTCCTCCTAACCCTTTTACTAAATTAATTCTGCATTATATACTAATTGTAATCTGAATTGTTTATTAGAAAGTACTTAATGATGCTAAATAGCAAAAGAATGGTTATGAAAAACAGATCTGAAAACTGAACTCATTCACTTCACTTGAATGGAGTGAAGTTCTGAAGTTYCACATTTGCATTTGATTGCTGGATGGCATTTTGGGGTCTCCAGTCACCAAAGGTTACACTGGACTCAAAACTATGATTTGATATGCCAAACCCCTATAACATAAAATTCAGTGAAGCTCTTGGTACTAGATTGGTCTAAATCTGAGATGAGATGCTGGTTGATCTTAAATGCCAAGTGACATAATTTGAAGTGAGTGGAATGATGACTAGTGTGTGTTTTTTTGTTAGAAAATCTCTATTTCTAGAATAGGTTTAGCTAGAGAAACAGGCAACACTGATAAATGTTTCAATACAAAACTATTAGGAAAAAGATGGTAACTGTCATTTTATTTCAAAATTTCCAAGTGTCATGGAAAGAGGAATTTCCAGTGCAAAATATTAGAAATATTTATATCCCATGCATGGCTTAGGATAATAATGCACACACAAAAAAAAAGATCCTGCTTTTAGTTAATGCCATAAACCTTATTTATTTTTCAGCTCAGCAGAAACAACAATATTTTTAATATCAATTTATTTCTATTTGGGACCTAAATGAGAGTCAACTTCAAAACAATAGACAGATTTATTTTTTTTTTAACTTTTAAACTTTTTTTAAAAAAATGTAAGTCTTTGAACAGTTCTGCCTTTAATGCTTAATTCTGTCTGTTCTGTGATCTTATTAGATGACACATTTAAGTTCAGTGAAATGTCCTGGGATATCAGAATGGGTTKCATGTGACAATGCAGTCTGTAGCTCAGAAAGAGTGAACAGCTGATGATGATCAAGACTGACATTTCAACAATATTTATGTCCTCTGTGTGCATGGGAGATAGTAAGAAAGAGAGTAGTAATAAGGGGCCAGGTTATTCCGTATACAGGAAAAACCTGCTTAAAGGACAAGAAATTCCCATGGGTTTCCATTCACAACTGTTTCTTCAACGTTATCTCACTGCGGGCAACAGGTTTTGCTGCTCTGTTGAAATTCCTATGGGTTCACCCTGCTAAAGCAAGAGATGTGTCTCAAGTCCAAATTTCGTTCCAGGGCTCTGTCCTGCTCTGCTGCCCTCCCCTGTCAGCAGCACAGCTCTTTTGAAGGCTGTGTACCTACAGGCTGCCTTATTTGACTACAGAGCATCAGATTCTTTTCTACACCTGAAGGTAAATCCGAGCACATCAGGTGTGTCCTGAGAACTTACATTGTGAGGTAAGATGAAATCGGAATTTTCCAGCAGGTGAATCACAAGTGCGTCTCTAACCAAGCATTGCTACATAGGGAATAGCAATTCAGTTGACAGAATGCAACTTATCTGGATTGTCTGTATTTTGTCCTGAGCCTCCTGACAAAAATACGAGGAATTGAGAAGTAATTGGGTTGAGTAGATATGGTCTTAACCCCTGGTTTCCTAAAGAAACAAAGCTTRTGGGACCTTTTCTTTTGTTTTAGAGCCCTTATTGTTTTTTTCTCTGTGTTTGTCAGCAGTTAAAACTCTCAGACATTTTTTGTCCCTACACTATTAATAGCAGTGGGAGGATGTGAGGTCACAGAGGAGAGAGCCCCTTGATGTGACAGTTAAGGAAAATGCTGCAACAGTAACTTCTCTGCCAAAAGTCTGAGCCTRGAACCCCTGAAGATCCATTTGGCCATGGCACAAACTCATAGTAAGCCCAACTTTACTTGTTTTGGTACCCACAGGCTTAGTTGCATGCTTTTAGAAAATATATGTAATCCCAGATTCCTAGGGGAATTACAAAGCCCTCAGTGTAGGTCTCTGTCCTACTTCAACTGGGCCAAATGAAATTTTTATCACTAAGTTCAACAGAGATCTTGTGAGATGGAGTTTGTTGTAACACACAGCTGAATTACAAACACTTTGAGTTTGTGAAAATAATTATATCAGACATATTTTGAATAACCTGATGTGAGTTGCACTTGTGCTGCAGAAGGTTTTTCAGCCTAAGGTGGAGGTGGTCAATGCACACATATTGTTTGCATGGGCAAGCAATAATTTATATTCTTTAAAACCTAGTTTATCATCACATTCCACTTCTTAACTGGCTTTCTCTTTGCTCAGTTGCTAATCTACAGGATTAACTAGCAGTTAATGGAAAATTAAAGACAGCACCAAAAAAAGGTCAGAAGGATATTCTCCCAGAGCTATTTTGTATCCAAGCCAGAGACTTCCTCTTGCTCCATTTACTCAGAGGAATTAAAAGCAGGTGAAGGTAGGGTTGTGTGGAACTGATAACATCGAGAACACACTTGAAAATGAAGTCTTGAATGAGTAGTTCTGGCCTGATTGCCCTCAGTCTCCTGGGTATTGACCTGTTTTATCTGAAGTAAACCTGAAGAGAACCATTCTGACCTCAGGAAGAATAACATTATGGAAATGCCAGGTTACTTATTGCTATTATTATTATTGTGCTGCAAATCAGAATAAGCAGAGCAAAAATATGGAATAAAAGTATCCAATAATAGTTTCAGATTGTCCTCTGGTGCCTTTTGTTAATCAGCTACAGTGATTTGCTTCCTTCTGGTTAGTGCACTGTGTTGTCTGTGTGCTATAAACAGATTGCAAATCAGTTTGCTGTGCTCTAAGTCTGGAAGGCTCCCAAATAGTCTGAGAAATAATCCTACTAATTTGAAGTAATTGCCCAAAGAAAGTAATCAAATCCATTTCTTCTTTTTAAGACAATTTCCATTTTGTTAAACCAATAAATTTTGATGTAAGTGCATGAACATAAGGATCTAGCATGCACATTATATCACCCTTTTTAGCTGTTTTAGAAGATAGAAATAAACTGAGGAAAGACCATTTTAAGTGTTCTTAGTGGCTGTTCTGAGACATTTTTCCCTGACAAAAATCTAAGTTCTTGCTGTCACAGAGAAGGTACCATCTCACATTCACAGGKCTATGTAGGATCACAGAATGGTTTGGGTTGGAAGGGACCTTAAAGATCATCTCATTCCATTCCCYCTGCATGGGCAGGGTCGTTTTCTATTGGACCAGGTTGCTCAAAGCCCCATTCAACCTGGCCTTGAGCACTTCCAGGGGTGGAACATCCACAGTCCCTCTGGGCAACCTGTGCCAGGGTCCCACCACCCCCACAGTAAAGAATTTCTTGTGGCTAATCTAACCCTACACTCTTTCATTTTAAAGCCATTCCACCTTATCCTGTCACTCTACGTCCTTGTGAACAGTCCCTTTTCCATTTTCTTGCAACCCCTCTAGGAACTGGAAGGAGTTGTAAAGTCTCCCCAGAGCCTTCTTGAGGCTGCACAACCACAACTCCCTCAGCCTGTCCTTGCAGGAGAGTTRTTCCAGCCCCCTGATCATCTCTGTGACCCTGTGCTGGGTCCATGTCCTTCTCGTGTTGGATGACCCAGAACTGAACACGATAATCCTGGTGAGGAGTATATACAGTTCTATACAGATAACTATGGATATATATACACAGTGTAGTTGAAAGATAAATTTAAAAAAAAAAAAAATTGAGAGTAAACCCACAGTGAAAGCTAGCCTGTTCAAGAAGGAGTTTTAGTTTTCAAGAAAACTGAAAACTTTCATGTTAACAAGCAGTATACAGTGAACATTTTTTCTTTTCATAGTACTTTAAGTGAGAGGCAGGTAAGTGTTTTAAGTAACTGTAATATGAGAATATCCATTGAATTAGTGAGCAAAATGTGAAGAGGCACAATTTTCCAGCATTAGAAACCTGCATTTTTGTCATTCTTTAGTTCAGAAACACATGCAAAGAAAGAGTAAATTAGGTTTAACTCTGAATTCAAATGCAAATCCTTTTTGACTTTGCCTTAAGTTCTCTGAGACTATCTCCATGTGCTGTAATGGTCCCTTTACTTTCTAGTAAATATTTTGATTGCTGTTTTTTAGAAATGAAAACACAGATTATTACATTTTATCTGGTGGTCATCTAATGTCACAATCTGAGTTGAAGGCAGTTGGTACCAGACTATAACACACACTGCTCAAACYTAACTTATCAGTCTTGTAGGCAAAACATGCTTTATTTCACATACAAACAAGTGAAGGCTGTGAGAACAACAAACAYGAAATGTTAATGGCTGTAGAAATGTCAATAGACATATTGATCAGGAAAGGTCTTTGTGTACTTTAAGTAAAAACAGTTCCTCGACTAATACTTTTTTCTTGTCTGATGGAAGGAGGGGAAGGAAAGCAAGTTTACATTTTAAAGAAAAGAGCAAACACAACTTTTATGGGTTAAGTGATGTAAGTAAAGAAGACAGCTAGTAAAATATCCTAACTTTCAGATGCCTAGGAAGATTACTGCCAGCATAAATATCCTTGGTGTAGGAAACAATCCTAACTCTGTTTAAGCCCCTATCTTTCTATGAATTAAATGTGTCCACATGTCAAACGGATTTTTTTTTTTCTTTTTTACAATCCCATTTTAATCAGAAAACATGTTAATTTAGAAATAAAAAATGTTTTTGTAAAAGTATTCATTGGACCCTCTTTGTGTGAGGCATGTGGTTTCTTTGTTTAGATTTTATTTTACCAGAGATTTTTCTATTGAGTTACCTCAGATGCTCTCCTTGAAGTTTCTCTTCGTGGGTGAATACATTGTCTGCTTCASGCAACTTAAACAGTTTGTGGAGTCTAGAAGGTGGTAAATTATTGTAATTTGATCAGCCTCAAGGATGGAAGTAAAGCTGGTTTTATCCTCTGGCTACATGCCACATGATGTGGCAGATTTTGAACAATATTGTTCTCTCCAGTGAGAAAGAGACAGTGTGGGGAAAAGGAGGGTTCATGTAAATGGTGGAGGTTCCTTAGCTGGAATATCCAGCAAGAACTGTTGCATACAGAGGCATCAGCACTGCTTCAGCAGGTACCGGAGCTGCTGATTACTGGCTGCTGCAATATGTGCACTGAATTATTTCTGGATATACTTTTAGTATTCTTTCTGAGGTGTCTGCCATTGCCTCCTGGCAGAGCCAGGAGAGGGGACCAGACAGCCCCTTGGGCTGATTTGTGTTGGCTGTTCTTGGGGTTTTAAGAACAAATAGAAGGGGTTCYGAAAAGTCTGTGCTGCTGTAGGTGAAGGCTTTGCTGTGTGATTGTCATCCTCCACACTTTGGTACTGAAATACGTTTTGTGCATTGTCGTATCCTATACCATAACAGAAAAAGAATTGGAAAGGAGAAGATCTTGAAGACAATAGCTCAATAACACAAGAGGTGTTCTACCAGACAAGTTCAGGGATATGAATATGAAGTGATTTTTTATTTTTCCCTCTCTCTCCACCCCCACCCCCTCCAAAATACCCCAGAACTGAGAATGCTGSCACTGGATTTCCCACTTACTACATGTCTCCCTGATTGTTTGATGGCCCCTCTGTCTTCCTAAGACTTGCCTGAGGCTGTTTCTTCCTTTCTAACTTTCCCGGGGTAAGTCTAGCTTCCTTTCACCTTGCAGATACTGTTCTTTCTGGAAGGACACTCACCTGTTCCCCATTTTTTGGAGAGACTGGAGAAAACGGTTGATCTTTTCCCCTATTTCAGGATCCACAGGGCCTGTAACATTGTTCCAGTCTGGAGTCTGAATCAGCAGATTGGTCCCACAGCCCTGGATTTCCAGGGAATCTGAGCCATACCACCTGCACCCAAAAAAAGRCAAAGTTGCCTGGCTGAGAGTTTGATATCAGACCATAGCCCTAACAACCTTGTAATCTGAATGCCAGAAAAAAAATTAACTAGAGAGTGTGACAAAGTAGCATGCATTKCAGCAAAGACATAGTTAAAGCATTTATTCATCCTGATTTTGCAAGGTATTTGTCTCTTGCCATAGCACCCTCGAGCATTTTCATGTTGGCATTTCTTGTAAAAACCRTTGTCGTTTACTGCCATAATTTTTTTTTGTTATGAACGCTGGATTTTTCCTCCCAATAGGGACACAGTTTGATTACAGCTCCACTGGGGGAGTCTGAGAGCCCATGGGTTAAAAATTGTAATTAAATACTCAAGATTGTAATAATCACTGTAATTTTATTAGGTGGCCCCCTCAATCCAATTTCTGCTCTGCAAGAGGGATTCTCTCTCACTCTATGCATATGCAATTATGTATGAGAATTAGTTACAGTATCTTCCATAGAGATTTAATCCTTCACCTTTCCTCCAAAAATGAAAATGCAAGAACATCCAACAGAGCATCTGTGCATAATGTGCTAGCCACTAGTGTGAGCACAAGTTTGTTCAGAAATGCTTTTAAAAACTCCACTTTCAGTCCAACATGAACCAAAATTCTGCATGCTATTAGCACTAACCAGAGTCTCTCTCCCACTCAGGGAAACAACTGATACTTTTGTATCCCTTTGCACTAATTGGCAGGCCTGGGAGTAGATCTGCTGGTGGGTTAAATTTTTAATGCATTTTAATTTTATTTTTTACCTTTGCAATTCTCCTCTCTCTTAGAGACCCTGTTAGCCAAAGAGGGTACTGAGAATATTATATATTTGAAATGAAGGATATTATTAAAATATGCTTTGATGTTATTTTAGAGGCTGATGGTTGTTTCCTAAATATATTTATTAGGAACCCTATAAAGTTTTGGTACTGAAAAGGTTAATAAAATGATTCCTTAGTTATTCTAGTTCTTGTGGTTCCACAATACCCCTTGGATTGCTTCCACCCTTCGTGCACATTTGCTCTCCTGTTTAAATAAAGGGGTTTACCTGTGTAACCCATTAGTATTGAGGTTGTAGAAACCCACACCAAAGCTTCTGGTTCTGTGAAGCTGATATGGATGAGCATTTTCTTTTTTTTTTTTTACTCTAGAAAGAAAGGTTGAAAAGACCGTCCTCGAATATCCACTTCCACATGAAAATTACTTTGGTTTGTTTTCTTTGTTGAAACATTTGGTTGAAAAGTCTGCCTCACTGCAAAGAAAAAAATCACCTTTTTTTTTACAAAACTGAAATTCTTTTCTTAATTCTTTTCTTTGGGTTGTTTGCTTGTTGAGACAGTTCCATCTGCTCATTGCCAGTGGATTTCCAATGTGAACTATCATGATTTAAACCCTAATGAGTTTATTTTTTAATTATTTTGCTAAGGCATAAATGTAATGGTGAATTTTATATCATCAGAACAGGCCACCTGGGCAAGATCTGAAGTTACATAAATTTCTTGTAAATTAAAAATTTTATGGGCCTTTTTATGTATAACCCACCACTAAAGCAAGTGAATGTGTATATCTGGTTAATCCTCAGAAATTTTGGTGTGRAAGAGGTAAATGAACAGAGGTAAATTCACTTCAAAGCACTGAATTTGATGTTCAAAAGTTTTCTTGTGTCCTTTACAAACCCGTTTAAAAGAGGTGGATACAAGGCTGGAATTTTTCCAGCACCAAGAGAAATCAYACTGTAAGCTGGTCTGGAAACAGATCCTGCATAAATGTCACATATTAGTTAGAAAAACAGGATTTTTTATTTTTTAGTAAGCACACTACGCTCCTTGTATCTCTAGAAGTATACTGGCAGCCTGTAGTTAAAACAACGTATCCTGAAAATCTCAATGCTCAMAATGACTGAGTTAATTTAGAAACATTATATAAATCTTCAGAAACTTCTTTTCCCTTGGGAAAAACACAATCTGTTTGGAGTAGCCAARTCGTCTATCTCTATAAAGTGAGGTCTAATTATGTGCGTGGGTGAAGCTATAATAACATATTTTTTAAAATATGTGATTGTTTTTGTTCATACAACTATTATTACAATGAAATGGTCAGATAAAGAGTGAAAAATACTGTGACAGGAAATTTTCTATGTACAGATAACATTTGGTTTTGGACACAAACTGTCCAAGGCTGTATCCTGTTGTATTGCTTGACACRTTTTTCATAATGCCACATATGCATTAATTCTCACAAATGAAAACCTCTTGAATTAAAACRTATATAACATATTTATCCCTATTGTTAAGTAAGGGTTAATCTTTCAGAGTAGAATCTCTCTAAACTCTCCAACCTTTATATCTCCTATAGCACTTAACAACAATAGTTAGCAATCATGTAAACATAATTACTTTTAGGAGAGTTTTTCACTTTGATCACACATTTCAGAGCATTTCTATGAAAGATGTACCTACAATCTTTACTTTTCCCGATGAGATTGCATGACACTGTATCTGTTTGATAAAGATCTTGCTGATTATAAATCCAGTGTGATTGAGATTTTCCCTGACATGAATAGAACTGGGCCAAATGCTGTGTGTGAGAATTTGCAGAGTGAGAGGCAGAGCTGTTTTATCTTACTTTGAATTCCTAGTTGAAGCTAATGGGATGCCTACAGTCTGTAATCAGTACCATTGCTGGAAATTAAAATTCAATAAAATTAAAATACTAGAATTAAATACTACTTAGTTTAAAAACAGCATTATCTGTTTTAGCCTCATTTAAAAATCTRGTTTTCAGTTCTACAGCAAATTTAGCATTTTCTCCAATTACTTTTGTTATCCAGACTCCCTACCAGGCAAAGAACATTCAGTGAGTTGCCATGTTTCAGGGCAGCATAAAAGTGGGCTACATCTATTTAATATGCTTCCCAGAATGCCTGATTTGCTTTTCTAGGCAGTTCTAATGTTTAACATCTCATTGTTAATTTATAATGAAAGGATATTTTTACTCCTTTATCTTTTGATAGATTTAACACTATGTCCTTCATAATTTAGTACTCTATAACCCTGCTGCTGAACCACTTGTGGMTCCTGCAGTTTAATCACAATATACTATCAAGAATACCGTAACGAAGCCAAGTGATGTACTGGAAAGAGTAGATGTACTGAAATCATTAACTGTTATGACAACCAGTAAATGCAAAGAAAGGTAACACAAAAAWTAAATAAAATAACTTTTTCTTGTAAAAGTTAGCATATTCTTCTCCTAGATTATTTGATTTGCATCAGGTAACATACAACTTGGTTAATTGTCCATATAAGATATACCAATTTCTTGGACAGAACAGAACAAGTAAGCTTTCATCATGATGCATTCATACAATAAATAAGACAGAAAATGAACTGGGCAACAATTATCTTGGCCCTTCCGCAGTTTTCTCAACTTGTTCCTCCAATGTTTTTTACACTGACAATGCCAACCTTATCAACCTTATCAACCTTATCAATTAAATGTTGACTTGGAACAAGAATGAGGACATTTCAGATTTGTAAAGGATTTGTTCTTATTTTTCTGAAAGTGTGTGTTCCTCTGATCTGCATTTTCTCTTGGTCAAACAAAATAGACACCACATGGTAGGAATAGTTGAGCCTGAATTTCATAATTCATCACAGATCTTAAGATAGTTTCTATTACATTTACTATTCTGGTACTCTTACAAGATGATTTTCTAGTTCTGCAAGGCARGACGATGACTTGTTGAATGCCTTGAAAGGATAATTTTATGTTCTTTGTATTCAGGATGCTTTTTGGTGCAGTGGCTGTGTTCACTCGCACAAAGAGCACCAGGAGTTGGGTACTGAGTGTTCTCATACAACAAAGAGCAAGTAGCAACACGTAAAATGGATACTTTAGGTGTCCTAAGTTCACCTTAGCCTCACCTAGAATTTCCTCCGTGGTGGATGGCACCCCATAACCAGCACAAACACTGCTCCTGCTCTGCTCCTCTTGGCTTTGCCTATGCCATAATTACAATCCAAATTACTATGCACCCTCTTCAGATGTTCTTTCTTTCTTGTGTTTAACAGGCCAGATAATTTTAACATCATGACCAAAGGAACTATTCTACAATTGCAATTGTTTAAAGCTGTCATATGCTTCCTTAATGAGTTATGAAATTATTTTGATCTTGTTTATACAGGCAAAACCCAAATTGTGTCTGTTAGTATAACTACACCCCAGCCAAATTAAAATTATTTGTAGATGTGGCAGATGGTAGGGTTTAGCAAAGCAAGTCATCTCTCTTGTAAAGCGCTTGGGAAAAGCCATTTAGGAGCAAGTGGAAAACTTTAGAAAAGACAAATGGTTTTACTCCTGAAAAAAAATCTAGAAGGGCTTTGGGTTGTAAGAATAGTATGCATAGAGATGATGCTGATAATGCCARGGTTGTGGGTTTGATCCCCACATGAACCACTCACTTAAGATTTGGACTCAATCCTTGTGGGTCATTTCCAAAWCAGAATATTCCATGATCTTGTATATAAGCTAAGATCTATCTTTTTCACCCAAATATGTTGAAAGCAATTAATTATCTAATTAGTAGACAGACTTACAGACTATAAGTTCATTGAAAATATAYCAAGTTTAAATGAATCTTATTCTAGACACATGTTTTGCAATTATTCTACTTCATGAGTTCCCAATGATCTTTGATTGAACCAGCATTTAAATCAGCAAAGAGAACAAGGAGCAACTGAACACTGGACCAGTCCTGTGGGACACAAGTTTCCAATTTAGTTTTGTCTCTAATGAGAAAAGAACTTTAAAATCTACAAAACTTTTGTGACTATATATTTTTAGAATTTCTACTGGCAACCTCAGCTATTTTGCTGCAATATTTTGGTTTAGACGAAATGTTTTAATGTTCATAAAATGTCTTCATTTTACTTAAGTGCTTTTTTAAGTCTATATTGTTCACCATCATCTATTTCCCATAGTGGCAAGATGCCTTGAGGAACCTTGCACTTGGAAATCTTAATTTTTCACTCTTCTTCAAAATCTGAGTAACCACCGATGAACCACATGAAATCCACAGCCTGTTGTGGGAAATACACTGCTCCTGGGAGCCCAAGCCATAAGATTGAAGGGGTACCTAGATTACACCTCACATAAATCAGTGTGCTAATAGGGAAATTAAGGATAATGATTTATTGCACTAAAACAAAATAGAATATTTGGTTTATTAAAAAACAAACATTCTGATTGAAGTTMAACAGTTTATTAAAAACATTTTAATTGGGGAAACCATACTAGAAATGTTTTGATTTTTCTAGACAGAATTGGAATTGCTGAGCTTCAAGAGGAAATTATCCTGCTTCATGGAAACYTGTTGACTGTTCCCACCAAGAATTCCTCCTTCTTTGTAACACCAAAGAATCTGAACTTTAAGCCCTCTGGCCTCAGGCTTTAAACCACATTTCCTCTTCCTCAGATTTTAACTGCACCTTTGGAATAGTTTGCACCCAGCTAAGCAAATGCTATGCTCACTAGGGACATGTTGTGTTTTGTGCTGAGAAGCGTCTGGAGCAAGAGATAAACCTGTGTTGCAACACAAGGTTGTCCTGAGGGAACAGACTCCACTGCTGAACAAACCTTTTCTCATTCTTGTTAAGGCATCGCTTTCCAATCCTCACTTTCATCGCATTTGGTATACCATGGATTTGAGTCTCTTTGTATTTGATATGGGGAGGAGGCTTTTTACAAAGGAAAAAGAGCATCAAGAACCATCAGGCATAATCATGCCAGTGTAATTCTTACACAGCAACAAGCTTAGTGATTCACTGTTCTTCATGCCAAACACTTTGAATCAATGTGAAGCAAGCAAGAAAAGTAATCCTGCCCTAGAACGTTCCTCCTGCCATCACTGCTCCCCAAAAAGTTTTTTTTTTTTTGAAAACAAGTTTGTAGAGCCATCACAAGCCACAGCAGCTCATGCATGTTCCAGGCTCTGGGGGGTTTGGGCTGCCATGATCCCTGCTCTGGGTATCCTTTGGACGGCTCTTGCAAGTGCCTGTTTCATGTCAGCACATCTTGTACTCGTTGTTTACCAGGCAGCTWTGGGACCAGGGTAGAAATGAAGACACTTCCAGCATTGCAGACAGCCAACAGAAATAGAGTGAATGGAACATACACCTCCGTGCTATTGGACCTGGCTGGGGCTTTTTGCACAAGGATTCCAACCAAAGGGACTCTGCAGGCAAAATCTCTTGACTCAACTTCAGTATCAGCCTCAGAGAAGTGTAGGATCCCTCCTGATGTGTTTTTGAAATCAACAGGACGGTCTCCTTTGCTGTTTTGATCACCTGCTATGCTTTCTATGGCTGTTCCCTCACCTGCCATGTTTTTCCTTTGGTGAGACTGAACTCCTGCCACCCCCTCGGTGGTAGCRCCTTTCTCCCTCAGAGATCCACTACTTCCCTGTTCCTCCCAGCTCTGAGTCACAGCTCTCCAGGAAGCAAGCAGAAACCAGCCACATGCACAGACCAAACAGGCACACAAGGCAGGCAATTATCAGCTGCAGAGGTGCACATTTTTTAACTCAGGTGGTTAAACWCTCTTATCAACAGATCCTGCACCTCCAGCACAAGGAAAGATGATCGTTTCGACATTGCATCAGCTTAATACATAACTATCTAATTTATCTTTAGGGAAAATTATGTCTCTCCCCATCATTGGAGAGAATGGGAGAAAAGTAGTACCTGTTCCTCCTTTTGTTATTGCCACGAATCTCTTAGGCTCAGTTAAGATAATGCACAGGATTATTAGAGCAGGCTGRGGCTGGGCCACTGTTTGCATTTTGCTCAGCTCTCTGAGACCCTGTAGGAATATATAAAGGGCTTAAAAGTCCAGTGAGTTGTCAGGACAGAGCAAGACAGGGCACCTCAGCCCACCTGATAGTGTGTAGCAGCAGCTGCAATGTCATTGTGGTAGTGAAGTCGTGAGGACACAATGTTAACAGGGCCTGTGGTAGCAAAGGATGAGAAAAATGGGGAGGAAAACCAGCCCTTGACATCCGGGGACAGGAGATGCAGGGCTTCCCTTTAATCGTGATATGCAATTACAAAATAGCTGAGGTTAGCAGGGACCTCTGGAGGTTGTCTGGTTCAATCCCTGGTCTCAAGCAGGGTGACCTAGAGTTGTTTGTCAGGAATATGTATAATATCTCCGAGGATAGAGTCTGCAATCTCCCTGGGCAACCTGTTGGCAGTCTTCGAGTACCCTCACTGTGAAAATTGTTTTTCTTATAGTACGCATGACTTTCTATGTTTTTAGTTTGTGTCATAGCTTTTTCTTCTGTCAATGAACAGCAATGAGAAGAGTCTGGCTCCCTTGTCTTCATTCCCTCCCATCAAGTATTTATCCATGTAGAAAAGATTCCAMTGGAGCCTTCTCCTCCCCAGGCTGAACAGTCACAACTCTCTCAACTTCCCTTTGTGTGATGTTCCATGTAGTACAGAATGCCAGCTTGGCTGAGCAGGGATCTTCTAGAATTCAAGCAAACAAGGAAAGTGCATGGACCTTGGAAGCAAGGGCAGATGACTCGGGGAGGCCAAACTGATGCTGCTAGTCACTGTAGAGAGAAAATACACGTGGACAAGCTGGATACCTATTATTCTATGATTCTGATTCTATTAATCATCTTTCTCATCTCCAGGATATCYATATCTCCTTTGTTGTGAGTGGCCAAGCCCTGCACATGGTGCCCAGTTGTGCCTCACCAGGGCAGAGCACAGGGCAGGATCCTTTCCCTCGACCTGATGGCAACACTCTGCCTAATGCAGGCCAGGAGAAGAGGCACTGAGCTGTGCTTTGGAGCTTCACAGGAAGAGAAAATACAGAGCATCTTCAAATTAAAAGGTCTCTGCATTTTGGGCATTTTGTGCCTTCTGCCCAATCTTTTTTTTTTGTCAAGTGCCTGTGAACTGCAGCAGACTGGTGAAGTTTGCATCACTTGTTCTCAAGACTTTGTACAAACACATCATTGCAAATCTGTTTCCATACAGAGCTCTTTCAGAGCCAGTGCAGCTCTTTGGKTTTGGGATTTGCCACATGCCAGTTACAACGCACTTACACTCTGTGTAGATTCTGTTAGTGTACAGAAGGGGTGAGGTAATTTATTCTTCTTCCAGGCTATGGCTTATAGATGCTGACCCTACCCTTCAGCCCGGTAACTTCTCTTGGAGAAGAACCCTGGAGTGAAAATGCACCCCATTGTGTTCACAGGAACARTGTGAAAGTTAAATTGGTAGCAAGTACCCCATAGTACATGTAAACTGTGAGGCARAACCTGCCTCCAATGAGACATGTTGCTAAAAAGCAGTTTGTTTTGCCCAGAAGGTCTGGCAGGCTGATATTCAGGGTGTCTGACACTTAATATTCACATCATACCCCACAAAAGGATCAACACAGAGACTTTCAGGGTTGATAATGAACAACCCCTCTAGTAATTAAGTTCTGCACCTTTTAAAAACAGTTTCAAGTCTTCTGGGAATCTTTAATTCTCACATGCGTCACCGTAGCACAGGTTCAGTATTCCCACAGAAAGCAGCAATCCCTCTGATTTACGGACTTCCCCACCCTTGGAACTGAGACACTGACATGTTCTGCTCCAGGCACTGGAAAGCTCAGCACAGCTCTCTCTTTTTTRTTTTTTTTCTTTCTCCCCTAAAGAAAGTGTTTCCTGTCAAATTAACATTCCCAATTACAAGTGGATCTAATCCCTGGTGATTACCTACCTACCCTAATTGACTGTCTTGTTCCCAACCAAGGCAGGGTGTTTGAACAAAAAGAACACACTGATTTGCTGAGACAGAGAGAAAACACTTACCTCCAGAAAATATCCGCCTTCAGAAAATATGAGCCAGCATTCTCTCTTCCAATTACTGCTCTTCCTCCTTTGAGCAATTAAAAATATCTTGCAATCTTTATGGGTTCAAGAAAATTTGGTAACATACAAAATCTGCTGGTCCACCTGGTCCCTGTGGAGCTGGGACGAGGATACAACTCRGTGTTTTCTGAAATGCATTGTGAATTAAAACATTTTAAAGAAAAAYCTACTTAATACTAAAGCAATGTGCTTCTCTTACTGTCTAATTCCTAATTTCAAGGTATTAGGTGCTAGTTTTCTGGTTAATAGGGGCAAAGAGTTTAASATTCCAAAATATCATCCCATATTGTTTTCAGAGGTGTATTTCAAGGAAGAAACTATGGTTTCTGGTTAATCACAATAAGATTTTGGATCACTAATACCTAAGTTATTTGTATTCATTTTACATGCTAGTCAAAGCAAATAAGGCAAATCAGGGAGTAAAAGAATAGGGAATTTCTGCCTGTTTGGGGTTTTACCTGTTGGTAAAAAATTATCAATAATAAAGGAARAAATAATCTTCTGATGTATTCAATGAAAATATCAGAGGCAAATAGAAGAGCTCTTTGTCCTAAGAAGGAGTGGTAAAGAAAAAGAGTGTGAATTCTCYTCTGCTCAATTACAACAGGAAAATTCCTGGGAAACTTCATCACTCCAATACCACTGAGCACCATCCTTCCAAAAARACCTATCAACACCATGGTTCAGATCCAAATCTGAGGTCAGCTGATAGTTTTTTTTCTGACTTGAAGAAAAGTGTCCTGGTCTTCACTGTAGGAGGATTTTCCCTATACTGCAAAAGGGGAGAATGTAAAAGGATCCTAAAAATATTTTTGAAAAGTCCCATGATCCTGAGCAAAGCCCTTCACCAGCCCCACATGTGTCAGCCATCAAATCCAAAGAGACATTTAGGTGCTGTCAATGCAGCAGCCAAGAAGAGTGACAGCACCTTGACATATTGGTTTTTTAAGCTTAGGACAGTTACATGAGAGCCTGATGACAGAGGATACCAACTCTGACTGTTGGTTACAGAGCAGTTTATGAGTGTTCTTTAGGTGGAAATGTAAATTAGAGGGGAAAGGATTTAAGTGTGCAAATTATTGTTAAACTTATTGTGTTATATGGAAATACAAAGTAGGAAAAACATGGCTAAAAAATTACCACCCAGGACATATTTTTAATTTAATGACTGCTTGCAAAAGGAAAGGGAAGTGATGAAGGAGGAATAAGAAGGAATCAGCAAGCATTCTACATGCATTTCTGATACAATTCTGCATTTTAGTACCCCTTTCTCAGCATCATCTATGCCCTTAACTACATTTACCAGCATCAAACCAAGGTGCACRTTTTGGCCTATCAGATCATTAAATGAATGTGCAGATGCAGATGTATTTGCAAAAAACACACACCCACCCATATGTCAATGCTGCACTGGATACTTTTCCTTAAAGGAAAATATCCTTATTTCACCTAAGTTTTGATAAACCAGAATGAGAAACAGCCCCAGCCAGAATAAAATGGAAGTCTGTGCTGTCCAACTTATTGTGATATTAATCTTAAATACACTTTATCTCTTTTTTACCATGAAACTTTTGAGTAATTTACATTCACTGTCTAGTGGAAAACCAATGTACTCAGASATAGTGTCTTGCAGCCACCTCAAAAGCCAATATCACCCCCTAAATGCTTTAATGAAAATAATTTTTTATTCCTGATTGATTACTGATTATGGGGAGTGTTCGTTATTCTGCCTGATGCCTTTTTTWAAAATTTAAAATAAAAATAAAATAAAGTGCATTTGTTAAAGTGTGAAATTGGTCAGGATTACAAATAACTTGCCCTGACAGCTGGAGGGCAGCATTTCTCTCACAATGGAAAACAATTCGTCTGCAGTGAAGACAGATGCCAGAACAGCAATTAGTATGTTTCAACTAGAGAGGACCAATTCTTCAAAATCACCTCTGATACCACAGAAATCTGAATCAATCCCCTGAAGAATTTGGGAAACAGGGATAGAGTCCTTAATTTAGAAACAGCTTCAGGGTCAGTGGTGCCTCCTTGGCATCCCATTGCTATGGAAGGAAGGGGGCAGGATAGACCAGCAGGCCAGGAAAGATCCAGAGGTGCCACCCACATCACAGGACTGCTCCCCCGCAGGTCCTGCTGGACTGAGAATGAGGGTTGTACTCTTGAAAGTGTTACTTCTTGGCTGGATCAGGGAGAAACATCCCTCATTTGCAGGACACAGTGACTTCCTCAGCAGGGGTCTGGGCAGAGCCCAAACTGCTGAGTTGTCGAGGCTGGGCTCTGTACTGACATTTCTGAAGTTGCTGATGGGGAGGTGGAAGTGTGGTGGAAAAGGAGGATAAGGAGGAAAGCATCAGCGGGGCAGTGGTGGATGGCCACTGGGAGATAGTGGATGGCCAGTGGGAGATAGTGGATGGCCAGTGGGAGGGGGAGGAGGCAGCAGTGGGAGCCTGGGCTGCACTGACTGCACAGCTCAGGTGAGCCTGAGCACATCTCAACCCGGGTTTGAGCTGCCTCCCTCTTGGACCTGAGCTCATACCGCAGCCTATTTCCACATGTTAAAGTCTCATCAGCTTAGGTGTCCAACACSGTTCATTTTTGTGCACCCACAGGTTACAGCTGAAATGATCAGTGATCTCCTGTAGRAGATGTGGTTTACATGTAAAATAAGCACACATGGTACTGTCTTCAATATTTGTTATTTATGTTCCAAAAGGCAAAACTTTGGGCCAGTTGTACAATGGCAAGTTTAGGTTACAGCAGTAAGGACTAAAAAGCTCTCAATTCACTCAAATGAAATGTTTTCATGTTTTAATTCCACTGAAGTGAGAAACACCTTAGCCCATATCTAAGTCTGAATATTTCTCCCAAGATTTATTTAGCATAGCAGTAGACATTCTGAATCCTTGTTATCCATGTAATCACCAGCTGTGGTTTAATGCCAGCCAGCAAGAAAKCTCCACACAGCTGCTCTCTCGCTCCCTAACGCTTGGGGGAACTGGAGAGAGAATCAGAAGGCTGAGAAAATTAGAAAACTCATGGGTTGAGATAAAGACAGTTTGATAGGTAAAGCGAAGTTGTGTATTAAGTGAAGCAAAACAGGGAATTGATTCACTACTTCCCATGGGCAGACGCTCTGTCATCTCCAGGGCCCCACTGCACATAACAGTGACTCGAAAAGACAAATGCCATCACTCCAAATATCCCCCCTTTCCTTCTTCTTCCTCCAGACTTATATGCTGAGCATTAGGCAATATGGTATGAAATATCATTGATTCATAGAACTCTTTAGGTCAAAAAAGAAGTCTAAGATCCTTGAGTCCAACAGTCATCCCCAGYACTGCCAAGTCCACTGCTAAACCCTGTCCCAAGTGCTACATCTACACATTTTTCCTCCAGGGATGGTGAYCAGCACTGCCCTGGACAGCCTGTCCCAGTGCTTGGTAAGCCTTTCCATGAAGAAATGCCTTGTATCCAATCTAAACCTTCCCTGGTGCAACCTGTTACCATTTCCTCTTGTCCTATTGTTTGTTTTTGGGAGAAAAGAAATTTCCTGGCCTCCACTTGGCCACGGCCTCCTTTCAGGGAGTTGCAGGGAGCAATGATGTCCCCTCTGATCCTTCCTTTCTCCAGGCTAAACACCCCCAGCTCCATCAGCTGCTCCTCACAGAACTTGTGTTCCAGACCCTTCCCCAGMTCCGTTGCCCTGCTTGGACTCTCTCCAGCCCCTCAATGTATTTCTTGTTATGAGGGGCCCACAACAGGACACAGATTCAAGATTCACCCACCCAAAGATGAGTACAGAGGGACAATTACCACCCTGGTCCTGCTGGCCACCTTATTTCTGATACAAGCCAGGTGCCATTGACCTTGTTGGCCACTGGGCACACCCTGGCTCATGTTTAGCCACTGCTGACCCAGGTCCTTTTCCTCTGGGAGGTTTTCCAGCCACTCTGCCCCCAGCCTGTAGTGCTGCCTGGAGCTCTTGTGATCCAAGTGCTGGACCCAGCACTTCACCTTGCTGAATTTCATACCACCGGCCACAGCCCATCATCTCTGCCTGTTTAGAGCCCTCTGCAGATCATTCCTACTCTCCAGCAGACCAACACACCCTTATCTATGTATCCCTTTTGTCAGCTGGGGCCAACTGTTCTGGCTGTGTCCCCTCCCAARTCCTTGTGCACCCTGAGCCTCCTCACTGGGAAGGGTGACAATGAGGGGCAGAAAAGGCCCTGACTCTGTCAGCACTTCTTGTCAGTGACTAAACATCCCTGCGTTATCAACACTGATTCCAGCACAAATCCAAAACACAGTCCCAAACCTGCTGCTGTAGAGCAAATTAACTCTACCCCAGCCAAAACCACCACATTGTCCAGGAAATTACAACCAAATTATTAGCCTGCCTCCAATCCAAGCAGTAGGGAAAAAGAATCACTGAGTGATCAAATCAACAATCCAATACACAAGCAAATCTGTATGCACCTTAASCTAGAGGTATCTATCTACTAAAATCAACTAAAACATGGTGTGTTGATTTCTGTTGATACCCCACAGAATTGCATTATGTTTACTGCATTAGCTTTTTATTTTTGAGGACCTTAAATGCTGCTGGTTTTATTTTTTTTTCTTTTCTTATTTTCACACACAAGGAGTATTGATATCMGGTTCCAGCCACCTCAAGAAGCAATTTCGAAGAAGCTCCTGACATGATTTGTGTTCCAGTGGTCAATTGTTCTATTTTCTCACAGAAGGTCATTGCTAAGACAAATGCCTGACAGAAATCTGCTGTCTTTCATCATTAGATTTTTCTGAGTTGATGGATTCCTACCCAGGGAAGCTTTACACAAGCTGCACTGAAAGAGGCAGAAAGACTCTACTGTGAATTTTTACCTTTTTATCTCCAACTCACTGCTTTGCAAACTGTTTCTCAGGTGGGGAACCAGGTCTGCCATGTTTTGGGCTATCTGCTGCTTCCTTTTCAAAGCAGTGGTCTAATGCAGGATTTGCATTTTCAAATTATTTTTTACCACCTTCTGGCTAAAAAGTTTATGCCAAATTGGTCATAAATTGAGGTTAAGCCAGGTCTTGAAGCCATCTTTGGGGCAAAAAGATTTCCTTATTTGTGAAGGTASTGTGGGGTTTGCTGGAAATTCGTACAGATCCAGCAGTAACAGCGCAGCGGTGTTGATTTTCACCTTCTAAGGACTTAAGGACTTTGCTGCTTTCCACATGGAAATGCTGAGCAGCTTTTTTTTTTTTTTTAGGGATGTGAGCTTTTAATTATTGTATTAACATTGTCAACTGTCAAACGCTTTGAAATAATTTAATATTCCCAGTCTCCTTACAACCTGTTTATTGATATTCATGAAGTGAATCCCCTCTTGAGATGTCTAGACTGAATGTCAATATGGTTTATAGATGAAGACATGGTTTATAGATGGAAGGTATTAATAATTGAATCCTGAAATTGTTTAATTTTACTTCAATAAAAGGCCAGGCAGGACAGGAACCAATAYACCCTTTTACTAAATTGATGTACAAGTGAGTACAAGGAATTGGAATAATTTCAACCATCAATTATGAGAAAAATAATGATTGACTAGGAAGGCATATTTTAATAAATAAAATTATTTTGTTGGAAGTATTTTCCTGGGTGAAATTCCTTCTTGACACATAAGACTTRACTAGAGATACTTCTTTATTGTGTCTACATGCACTGGACATAACTTAAAGGTGATTTATTTTAGCCTTCTGCCTTTCCTTGAAAATCATACAAGAAAGGACTGACTAGAGGCATGTTTGCAAGAATTATCACAAGAGTAATATTTAAGGTCTATGCAGGAAATGCAAAATAAATATTGCTTCTTCTGTATTGTTCACAACATCACAATGGCTGGTCATAACACTCCCTCTATCCTCAGGAAGTATGCTTATCCAATAATCTAATCAGGATGAGAAAAGGTCTGGGAATATCTTGAAGAAGAAGGCTCCTAATCATTCAAATATGAGAAAAACTATCATGGACAAGCACATGACAAATGCAAACCTAGAGAAAAGAAGAAATATAGTCTATTCTGTAAGTTACAACAGATCTGGAAATGTTGGGGTCCCAAAGGTGCCAGCAAGCTTTCAGGGAGATTCACTTGCTCGTTAGATCTATAACATTTTCTGCTATTGAGGACATATTGTTCAAATATCCACAATTTGATCCCATGCACACTGAAGTCAAGATGATTTTATGTTTTATCAATTGAGCAGATATTGTATCTCAATCCTAAAAAGATCTATTTATAGCTTCCTCAATTATGTAGCATTCCTCAATAGATTCAGTATTTATTGTTTATTAGAATCTTAGGTTTCTAGACCATTTTTTGGTTTTACTATGACTAGGATCAAAATGTTTKATTCTTTTCTTAAAGGGAACTGAGTGTTTGTCTGAGTGAACATGTGACAGGAAGAACAWATTGCTGTAGGTTTCTTGGTCTACACAGGATCTCAATTATCACTATGATCTCTTCTGAAAGGGCATTTGTTAAATCCTAACAGATATTCTATATCTATACCAATTCTSTGCCAGTGTAAAACAGCTCAGAAGTTAACTTCAGCATAACATCTGACTTGTCTGAGTATGAACAAAGCTGAAAGATAATTTTAACTGAAAATTGCAAGTAGAATTTAGCCCAAGAGATGGATACTTAGTGCATAGGCCTCATTCTGGCTGACCTGCTAAGATTCAGGATTCATTAAGAACCTGTCATTAGGAGGCTCATTGAGATCCTCTCATAGGAAAATACCATGCCAATTTTAGTCTCACACGGCGCTGGAATGGTACCCATCTTTGATAGCTATGTTTTTAAAAGACAGGTGTCCCTGTTGTCATCATGGTACCAAAATGGAAATCATCATAGGCTCCCAGAATCATAGAATYGTAGGCTCACAGAAACATTAAGGTTGGAAAGGACCTCCACGGTTATTAATTCCAACCTTTGATGGAACATCACCTTGTCAACTAAACCAWAGCACCAAGTGCCACATCCAGTAGTTTCTTGAACACTTCCAGGGATGTTGACTCCACCAATTCTCTGAACATTACATTCCAATTCTGATCCACCCTTTCTATGAAGAAATTACTCCTGATGTCAAACCTGAGCCTACCCTTGCACAGGTTGAATTCCTGTGCCTCTTTTCGTGTCTCTGTCTGCCTGGGAGAAGAGATCAAAGCCCATCTGGCCATAACCTCCTTTCAGGAACTTGTAGAGTGTGATAAGATCCCAGTCTGAGCCTTCTTTTCTCCAGATTAAACATCAAATTGCAGAATCATAGAGCATGTTGAGTTGGAAAGGACCCATCAGTATCATCACATCCAACTCCTGGCCCTGCACAGGACACCTGAAGAATCCCACCATGTGCCTGAGAGTSTTGTTATCTGAGCTTGAACTCACCTTGGTTCTGTGATCCCTTTTCTGTGAGCCCATTCCAGTGTTCCCTCAGCTTTTCCTCGTGTGACTGACTCTCTAGACCTTTTCCCAGGTCCATTCCTCTTCTCTAGACATGCTTCAGCACCTCAGTGTCCTGCTTAAAGTGAGTGGCTCAAAACTGAATGCAGTATTTGAGGAGTGGTCTCACCTGTGCTGAGTACAGAAGGATAATCACCTCCCTGGTCCTCTGGCCATTCTGTTTCTGATACAAGCCAGGATGCCACTGGCCTTCTTGGCAACTTGGACACATGCTGGCTCATGTTCAGCCACCATTGATCAGCTCTCCCAGCTCCTTTTCCACCACGCAACTCATGTAGAAATTTAATTCATGTCTGTACAATAGTGGCCAAGAGGTCCACAACTGCTAGTTTCTAAAGAAGTATATTTTAAAAAGCMGTAAAGMACAGCTTTCACCACAAAAAAMCAAACCAAAACAAAACCCYCCAAAACARGCATTTTAAATATTGACTTYTTCTGTCACATTTAGATCTGYAGGAACACCACCTGTGCAGTGATACCCTTGAGACATATTAGTCTCTGCTTCAGTGGAACATATTTTCCTAATATCAGTCAAACGTGTTTCCTTGGTCCCTAAGGGAAAATGTAGGTGCCCTGCCCTTGAAGGAGTCTTAGGTTCCATGTTCAGACATTTTTTCAAGTCTTATCACACCTACCAGTCCTTTTCCCTCCTCCATCAGTAGAACTGAAACCTTTTTCCCTTTTCTAACAKCCATCAGACATCATGACAGAAACTCTCTAATTAGACAAGTACATTTCCTGCAGCATCCTCAGACACCTCATTCCCACCAGCTCTGACCTTTGTGGGTTGTGTCCTKCTGTCTCTGACCCAGGGCAGATCAYACCAGTAGCTRGATCCTTATCCTGACTGGAACTCCCGAGATGTCTCRCAAAGCAAGCTGAGATCTGTCCTGCTGCATATCGTGTCATTTCACCAACCTAACTCCTTTGCCTGAGGTGGAGATGTTTTTTTGACTTCCAYGAGTACAAGAAAGCTTTCCAATACTTTCTCAAATATGAATTCCCACTGGTACCAAAATAAATCAATATCAAACAATGTGGAACGCTGTACTGTTTACTTATGTATTTGTATTTTATTGGGGAAAAGTGTCTGTTGAATCTTACTGCTGTGTACAGATGGGTGGCTTTGGAGGAAATGYGTAAGAAAAGAAACAATTATATTCTTATATCCATGGCTAACAGAGAACTGTGGCACTGACAATTCTTTAATATGATTGTTGAGTCTAATCTTTTCATGTCAACAGACAAATATATGATATGCCCTAACATTCCTGTGCTGCTGATCCGGAAATGTCACTGTTTATAGAGTGTAATGAATCCTGAGAYTCGCTCCACTGGAGGGCTTTTCCTCCACCTTCTAGATCCACTGTTCYTTTTGTTTCAGTCCCAAAATATGAGCTTATTTTACCACAATGTCAAAAGTCATGTCAATTAAACATCATGAAAGWAACAAGAAGAACTCAACCTTGACAATTCATGATGGCCCATGTTCAGCTGAATTACAAATAGGACTTTTATTCTTAAATAAAAGAGTTATGTCTTCTAGGATCCACAGATAATCACGCAATAGMTATTCCTGATTCAAGTTTCAGATGTTATAATGCAGATAATTACTCACAGCATGAAATAAAGGAATGGAAAATACGGTATTTGTATATCCTTATGGGATAGCCTTATGTGAGCAGATAGAATCACCTCTCTGAGTAAAGTTTGTAYTTCTGAATAAATTTGTTGCATCCAGAAACTGGCAAGTACAGTGAAAGATTATGTGATCGTTGGTTTTGTTTCCAGCTGATTTCTGTTCCTGGCTCTTTCTATTTTATTCATTCCTGCTCTCCTACAGGACAGTGTTCTTTTACCTGCAATGGGATGCAGATCAGGAAATTGATCTTTAAAAAAACCCAACCAAACAAGAACCCCCAAACAACAAAAATAAACAAAAYAAAAACCAACTGCTGTTGCTTTTAGGTTAGATCACCTGAATGGTRTATATACTGTAGGATCACARTCAAGCAGAAGGAGGTTGGTACCCRGACATCAGCTGGTATTTCAACAAAAAAAGACCAGCTTCATAGAGCCCACAGACTAAAAGAACCAATAGCATAGAAACATGAAAGACTTKGTGTTGGAAAGGACCTTAAAATATAATYTATCCYAYTCCCTCTGGAGTGAGGTGGGWCATCTTCAACTAGATCAATATTGGAACTGGGTCTTTCTGTAAACCATGATCCAAGTTAAGTTAAAGCCCCTGGGAATCTCTYAGTTTTAACAGATTTTTAACTGGGCCCATGACAAGTGCAGTGAATCTGTRTGTTCTGATCTGTTAAAAAAGAATAAATTTCTTATTTTATGTAACACATAATTTTTTCATCCASAAAACATTTAAGGCAAGCATAGGAATGTGAACATCATGAGAGCCTGAAGTAAATGAAGGTTGTTTTGCCTATGGGTCTCCTTAAATTGTGACCATCTGTTGTCCTGRTGAAACAGGTGCTGAGCATTTGCAACTCCACTGAAGCACAGGGAGCTGGGTGGAGTTCTGCTTTAGCTGAAAATCTTATTCTTTTCAGTCCACAGTTAGCTATTGGCCAGCAAGTGCTGCTGTTAATTGAACCAGCCCAACACAATCTCATAAAGAAAATCAGTTTCTTTACAGATCTAAAAACATCCATTCTATTTGGAACTAAGTATTATTTAATCCTTTGTATTTGGGGTTTATCTATGCAAGAAGTAAATGCAGAAAAATGCTATTTCTTTTAGCTATGGGCACATTAATTAACAGCAAGAAGTGTTGGAAAGAATTGCTATATTGTCAGTCTAACTTTACAGACAAAATATATTCAGACRATTAATTTTAATGTGTTCTGAATTTCATTCACTGTGGCATACACAATGGAAATGAAATAGCACGTAGCTGAAAACAAGGAATAGTTCCTCAGCTAGACTTAAATGATGTTATTCTTTTTAATTTCAGTTGTTCTTTGCTAATTCCTGTAAGTTAAGACCTGTCACACAATGCAGATATGACCCAGTTAACAGGAAAAGCAGGATCAAATCTATTAGGATGCTCTAAGCCAATAGATAGAAGTTGCAGGCAAAAGTGACCTTTTCCTGACATAGCTATATTTCCATGGGATGCAAATTCCCCTGGCTCATGCCTACCAGCTAAAAAATTATTGCCACAAGTAAATGATAGTTGTAACAGAATTGTTGCATGGGGCAAACAATCTGCTGAAATGGTTGAGAGGTTTAGGAAGCTTATTCCAAACCACTAGAAAATTGCTACAATAATTTCTGCAGAATTTATAGTGCCATTGTAGCCAGTTTTTCTTTATGCTATCCACATTATTGATTCAGCTGTGCTAGTAATTGTAAGGGATGATATTATAATAATGTCATTTTGGCAAGATGCAATACTATTTAACTAATACATTATTTTTGAAAGGATTCCTTTTAGTAACCATATGGTGTTACTATATCATTTATTCCTTTCTTCTTAGCCTTTGAATACAAACAGAAATAGAAGTGGCAGGAGGTAACAAAGCTTGTCATATAATCTCTTTCCCCTTAACCTTTATTCAGGATGATCCCTTCAACTCATGAAAAGTCTACTTTGSAGCAATGTGAAATGTTTGTTAGGAAACCTGAAGCAAAGCAAAATTCAGCTGTTTGCAGCTTTTCMTACAGATGTGTTACCCAGCCTATGTTTTGTCAAAAGGGTTGAGTCTTTTGATTAAACCTGGGGCTAGTTATGAATGAATTGGAGCCAATTTATTATTTTGTATTAAAAGAAAAAGATAAACCCCCGGATTTCACATGCTTCCAGCTACAGATTGACCAAAATCTGAACTGTGAAGTTCTTGTTATTGCTTCAAAGATGGAAAATGCCAGAGTTGAACCCTGGAGAGAGAGGGGTTGTGATGAGCAGAACTGCAGGCAGAGCATTGCAGCCATTCTTTCACATCCTGCACTGCTGTCTGAGAGAAATTGTTCAGATTCCTGATTTGCATCCCTGCCACAAATGAAAAAATGAGCAAAAGAAGCTGCCCTGTGCCTAAAAGTCTGGAGGAGCCTGAAAATGTTCTCAGCCTTTGCTTTTTGATTTTTCTTCTCTCTCACAACCCTCCCCTACTCAAGATTGAAAACAAACCCATAGTGCCAATTGCAACTCATCTCAGTGATATGGAAACTTCATCACTTTGTCCTGGACAAAACCCATAAGCTCATTTAGGGTAAACAATAAATAGTTGTCATAGATCATTGTCTTTATTCCTTAAATGGGAGAGTTGCAGAGTGAAATAAGCAAAGAACGTTTCTTGAGATCTGAGTCCTTCAAGCATGTTCTCATTTCAGTCCTAGAGATGGGTTCCACAAACCTGCATTGGCCTTTCAGAGACAAATAGAAGGTGCAAGAAGGTTGCTTGTTTTAAGGGGTGTCCCAGGAATCCAGTCTGTGCAGATGGCGAGAATGGTAGCTGCAGATACAGGAAACAGACAGTAAAAAGCCACCTTGATTTTAGAAATAAGACCCCACCACTTGTTACTGCCCAGCATCTGCACTTGATGGGTGATTATCTACATGATCAGCAGAGACAGGCGATGGGCAGATGAACAAAACAGTACCTAGAAAAGGGGCAAAGTAAGAATCCAGATCAATGGGAATGAAAAATTTCAGGCAAAAGAGTATAATAATAGCTTTAGAGTATTGGAAAGAAGGATCCAGTCTGTATAGAGGATTGCCTAGGGGGATTAAAATAAGAAAATAAAAGTAAAACTTTTGTTTCACTACCTCATAGGAAGGAAAGAATAAAAAGTGAATGTAATTTTGTACTAGAAATAATAGCAGATAATACCACAGCTGTGAAAACTGAAGGGGAAGGACAGACCATCACAAATGATCAAGTGAAAATAGTTTAAGAAGTTAACAYATTCTCAGCTGGATTTTACCAACCCCCTAACTGAAATGTGATCACTGATTGTGTGAAAATCCCCATCACTCAACAGGAGAACAACAGGAGAGCTCAAAGCACCCTTCACAGCACTTTTCAATGCTATATCTCAGTAAGTTTTACAAAGGACTTCAAAGGATAACRTGCAGTTCTGGAAATATAAAAGATGTCCTCATTAGAGACAAGATCGCTGGAGGATCGCTGCTTGCATATAGCACAGAGAACAGAGACACTGATCTTACTCCAGAGAAAATGCCTGAGGATGACAGGGAAGGAAAATGTATCCAGAAAATACGGTAAATTGGGTCAGGCCCTTAGGGTGGCAGAGAGTCCTACAGCAACCATAAGGTCACCCACTGAGGAAAGTTTGGCTCGGTGGGAGTGCAAAAGCTCCTTAACACAACTGTGGAAAACACAATAAATGGGAAAACTCAAACACCCAAATTGTGGCAGCATTGCAAAGAAAAATTGGGAAACAGGAGCACATAATRTCTTAGTAGGTTAGCTAAGAAAGAAGGATGATGGAATTCTCATGATGAAGTGAAAGAAGAGGCCAGCTACCTATGCTCCTAAAAAGATGCCAGTACTTTTCATGGACAGCTAAACTTGCATCAACAACCAATTTGATTTGCATCTGAACTGTGGAATAGGTGCACTACCAGTGACAAGCATTCCTTTTGGGGAAGATGCTCTATAAAACTGGTTTTGGACCAATGACAGTCAAATGTGGGATGTTATAGTGGACAGTTCATGATGCACACAATCAAAAGCAATGGGGAAATGCAAATACAGCATCTGGCATCACAGACAAGAGGAGATAGCATTTTCTCTATGAGTTTTGTTCTGGCAGTTCTACAATGGCTGAAGGGGAATGGAACTTGGCGGAAYGCTGAAAAGAGAGTGAACCCAATGCTTTCCCACTTGATGACAGAAATGCAGAATTCCACTTGACAAAAAAAGGGGTTAGAGAGGCTGCAAAGATATGAAACAGTGTTGGACTCTCTGATACTCTTTCAAAGGGAAGGAATGGTCCAATAGTAGTCATAGCAACCAATATCTTGGAGAGTTGCACTATTAAGTAGGAAACAGGTAAAAAAGAAGTTCACACTATTGATGACCAAGGGCAAATCCATTAAGGGCAAAAATTCTAAYTGTAACACCACAACCATTTTTTGGCATACTGAGTTATATGAGCCATTCAGTCAAGAGGCCAGAATTATCCATAGAACCCTTGATCTAAAGCTTAAAAGCATCAGCATGGTTACAAATGTGTTCAGATGGAAACTGAGCCTCTCCCTAGAGAAATGCCAGGCATCTGGTGGGTGCTGAAGTGCAGGCTAATGGTGCTTTATAACCYGGTAATATCCAAAATGAAAGTGAARWCTGCCATAGGAGGTAACCTTCCATAYGAGATGGCACATGGGTGAAAGATCACTATGTTTAAAGCAACCCAGCAGTAATATCAGCAAATGAAAGAGCAGGTATCATAAAAATGAAAAGCACTGCAGTAAAAACCAAGCTTGAGATGAGCTGAAGTGTGTTCTGCTGGCCAGAAAAAAAAACCAAAACCCAAACCCTTACTGGGGGCATAAAGGGAATAGAACACACTGTCCAAAAGTTTCTTCTGCTTAAAAAGCCACCTGAAATCCCAAACAGCTCTGGCAAGTGCTGGACAAATCTGTTCAYTACTTGTGAAGAAAATGTCATGAAGATGGAAAATAGTCATCTTATTTATGGAGGTGGTGTAGATCTTCATCCCAAAAGACTTGAAAAGTTGGGTGGAGTTACTGAAGCAGCAGTTACCCTGCCCAGACCCGCTTGGACTGGGGTTCACTTGGTGCCTGAGGTTCACTGAGATGGATCCAGCTGAAAGGATTCACAGCTGAAAGTGCAGCATTTCCTACCTAGYTCTTCTAACAAAGAGCCAGAAACTTCTTCCTGTTAGAAATGTACATCCTCTCGTCTTAATGAGCGTGCTACATGAAACAAAGACCATTTCTCTTGCCACTGACTTCAAAGGGTTCAGATCAAGTGCCTAGTGAAAATTCACTTATGGCAAAAATGATTGAAATTCAATGCCAAGGCTGCTCCAAAGCTATTTTCTGTACTCCTCCTCCTAAATTTTACCRTTTTGGTTGCATTTTATCAAAGCCCTTGGGGTATCTACAGTATAGTCTATATCATGCTTGTCCTGACATTACATTAAAGTGAACAGTGCAGTATGAAACTATCAGTATGCCTGCATGTGCTGCAGCCTTACTTAAGCAAAATATTTGTGAGGTCTGAAAGTGCTGTGTAGTACTGTTTGACTTGGCTTTCCTCGATAGAAATGTTAGAAAAGCCAGTGTTTTAATACTCCATATTGTTATCAGAT